>NC_136483.1:133967136-134177136 GCF_053919585.1 Euprymna scolopes | reverse complement strand
TAGATAAACAGATAAATAATAAACAATAAGAACGTTACTTGTTATCGTGTTAAAACAAGGAAAAAATCCTGCTCACGTGATTACGTGTCTTTTTAAAAAATTTACGTAACATTTTTATTTTTATTTATATATCTGTTTAAGCTTTTTTGTCAGTGTACTAGAAGGAATTCATTTTATTACAACCCTTTCTGTGTGTTCTTTACATTACAATAGTACAGACCTGAATCCGACGGCGCAATACTACACCGTTCAATACTGCAAAACTGAAACGAAGCTTTTCTGCTTGGAAAGGGTGTCATTTTCTTCTTATTCATATTTATATCGATTCTTTGCTTTAAAACACTAAAGTAATTACGTGTTTACCTATTTTAATATCCCATTTTGATGTTTCGGATTATTTTACTAAAGTAAGTAAAGCTTCATTATTTTTCAAACTGTTTTTTTTCTTTGTTTTTCGATATTTCGTCGATATTATTTAGTAAAAGTGTTTAGCAGAAAAGCCAACAGACGACTACCCGAAAAAATAAATATACAAGAAATAAATGTTACCATAGTCAATAACAGTTCAGTTCATGTGTTTTTGTTTTTGTTTTGAAATATTTTTTAATGCTCTTTACTTGAAATAATTTCAGCGAACCGAAATTAAAACGAAATTTGAGGCGATAACTACTTAAATTAATTTTTATATAAACTACACATGCCATGGTCGAATATTCCTCAAGCACAAAAAAACGGAAAACATTTAAATATGTTTATAAATATTCCTTACGTTGACGGAAATCTCAAATTGTTAACACAGAATGCTCAGATGCCTCTCCTTCAAATTGAAAACAGGGCTCTCCATTTCAAAGTCGCTGCCATCCATTTTGATTTTTTAAACCGGTTCGTGAATTAATTTTTTTTAATATATAAACTACTTAAAAATACAAACTAATGAACTTTTCTACCATAAAAGTAACTTTTACTATGGTAACATTTATTTCTTGTATATTTATATTATTATATATATAACATTTTCTCTTTATAAGCAAACATCATTTTGTTGGTCACTCTTGGCAACGAAATAAAACAAAGTTGATATAAAAAAATATATTTTCGCGAAAATTATTTTCATTTTCATCATATTTTGCTTAGAGTAAAATTTTTGAGTATCAAAACCTATCTCTTTACAACCCCCTCCTTTTCATACTTTCATCAATCACAGTCCATTTTCTGTACGCTTCTTTTGAACCCAGTCAACGATGGGTACTTCTGCTAGTATATATATGAACAGATTAGTAAATATCAATATTTTATTAATTATACGTAACACAAAAATGAAAATTGTATCATCAAATGACTGTTTCAAGGTTAGTTATTTTTTAAATTTTTATTCAAATCGATGCGATATTCAAGCGGTTATGACCTTTTATTTAATATCAAGTAATTTATACTGTCCATCGCTTTATTGCAGGTCTTTTAAAATACCAAAAAAAAAACAGTCGATTAACGGTTATTGAAAAAGAAAGGATTGTTGTTGGACTCGCAGAAGGTTTGTTCATCAATGATTTAGCTATGGAGCTGGAAAGGGATGTTGGCTTCATTCGTTGACAACCCCCAACACTAAATCTAGAAAGAATAAAGGCACCATCACATCGTGATATTCGGAAAAAAATTCGTAGGGACATCAACCGAAACCCAAACAGCACCAGTGCTTCCATTTTTGCAAGAGCTGGAATCCCTTCACAATCCAGACGGGCCCGATGTAATGTGTTGAATGAGATATGAAGGAACATCAAAACTATTTCAAGGCCTCCATTGAGCAAACAACATAGGGAAAAACGAAAGGCTTGGGCACAGAATTACATGAAAATTGATTTCCAACGTGTCCTATTTACAGATGAGACCCGTGTTACTCTTGACTGTGCAGATGGATGGGCCAAAATTTGGAACACGAACGGAACTCCCCTTCCAGAGTTCATCGCCAACGAGGGTGAGTTAATCATGTTTTGGGCGGCAATCATTAGGGATAAGTTGGTTTGACCATTCCGAGTTCCAGAGGGTATAAAACTTACCGGCAATGCGTACACGGCCTTTTTGGATAATCATTTGTCGCCATGGCTAGATGACCTACCACTGTCACGTCGCTTTCAGATTATTTTTTTGCATGGCAATGCATCATCTTATTCTGCTAGGGCGACTGCAGCCTTCCTTGAATCTATGGACTTCTTTGGAGAAACTCTCATGACCTGACCACCGTGTTCTCCAGATCTTAACCCCATTGAATATCTCTGGTCAATATTAAAAAGAGGAATGTATGAGGGAGGAGAGCAATTTACTTAAAAAGAGCCTTTGTGGAGAACATAGTTGATATTGCTAAAGCCATAACTCCTTTTAAAGATCAAACAATTGACTTTCCCAGGAGACAAAAGGTTGTTTTAAGTTATTTAAAAAATGGTGGATATGTCGATAAATAATTCATTTATTTGAGTCTTAGCAACTGGGATGTGTTTTTTCTCATTATTCTTCGACAGAAAAATATAATAAAAAATAAAGTTCGCATGATAAGACATTGTATTTTTGCCCTAACACAACATTTTAAGAGACCTGTAATAAAGCGATGGACTGTGGAAATTCCACGATAAAGAATAAAATGTCATAACTTCGTGAATATCGCATAAATTTGAATAAAATTTTGGGAAATAACTAACCTTAAAGCAGTCGTTTCATGATATAATTTCCATTTCGTCGTGACGTATATTTAGTGAAATATTGATATTTTACTAATCTGCAATAAAGCGATTGACGCAGCTTATATATAAATGTTCACTTATACAAACAATTTATGGGTACACATCTTCAGAACATTTTTCGGTTGCAGTTATTATTGAAAGTTAACGTCGTTTCTTTAACTGATTCATTTAATGGAATGACACAAGATTACCTTCTGACAATGAACACATGATCAATTTATAAAATCCAATTGACATAATCTAAAATATTACTACTTATGTTTTATTTATTCGCTTACGTATTAATTCGTTCATTAATTGTGAAAAATCGTTGGCCTTGAGGAGGTCTGCCTGCCTATTGCTATCAGAGAAATGTCGGCACATATTGTTTGTATGAAGACAAATCTAAACAGCATTATTGATGTAAACTTTATCTCTGTGTGTGCGTGCGCGCACGCGCGAGCGCGTGTTGTGTGTGTGTGTGTGTGTGTGTGTGTGTGTGTGTGTGTGTGTGTGTGTGTGGTGAAAGACGTTGAAAAAAAAAAACACAAGAGAAATAAACCAAAAAGAAAATTGAGTGATATGGTTCTGAACTATGAACGTGTTCAGAAAAAGTGAAAATGTAAAATTAAATAAGAAGACGACAAAGTATAAGAAAAAAAGACGAAACGGGTTGTAGCATGTTATTAGCGTTGTGAAAATATACGAGTATTGCCTGCCGTAATGAGGCATTGACGGCTATAGTCTCCATCTATCTCTTTCCTTCGAGTCTATCTTGAATTCATTGTTGCTCATCATTTCTGATGCTGACCAAGTGTTCAGACTGTCAGCATATGTTGCTCGCTGTTATCCTCTGCGTCTTCTATCTACGGTCTTTTCCGTTATTCTTTGCTGGTTGTTGGAGATTAGTTTGGTAACGATAAGGTGCCACCTGTCTATTATGGTAAACCTTACCGAGCGAAGTGTTCTAATCCAGAACCCTATTCACGTTGTTTATCAAATAAAGAGTCATAACTTTCGTTGCAGTTGTACAAACAGTAGGTTGCAGTATCTTTCTGTCCGAGCAGTGCCCATACTGGGCGATTGTCCTGGCCATTCTACCTAGATGTGTCTTCTTGTCAGCACAACGAAAAACGAAACCATGAACAGAATTATTTGTCTGCTTGCTTTTTATATCAGCCACCTGTGTTCAATGACCTCACCTTACTCTGAGTGAGGAGCTAATAGGTTATCTACTATACCCAAGAATCTCCCGCAGACATGCAGAGGGAAAGAGGCGTCTTACTTTTCCTTTAACAGTCGTTCTGTCCCGCGTCGAAAATAAAAATGAGCGTAAAATAGCCCAGATCCATGTTAATAGGTTGGTTGGTTGGTTGTTTTGGTTTTACGGCATATCAATCCTTTTTATGTTATTTAATACCGAATCTAGTTACTTTGAAGAAAGTTTTTTTAATAGAATATATTTTTTTTCAAGTCAGTTTCTATTCAACCCGTAGTTGGGACCCTAACAGGTACTACCACTCCGAGTCAGAGTGGACCTGGGAGCAATGACAATTAAGGTGTGGCTTCACACTCCCTAAAGCCCGCAAGCTGGGCCTCACCATCGGATATAGTTTAATGCTGTATCCAGGAATAAATGTTAATAGGACAGTGGAGATATATTACAGACTGATATATAATGTCCTATACATTATAAATAAGTGTTATATTAAAAATGTAAATCAATGTTTCTTCTTTAACGTGTTTGATTTCGCTTGACTAGATACTGAATTACTGCCCTTTATTTGGTGAAAATATCTATTGAAATGGAGACAGCTAGCGTATTATGTTCGCTGATAACTTTAGAATTTTAACGTTGCATTGATAGAGTCACGAGTAGGATACTTATGTATTTTCATTATTTAACATTGTTTGAATCGTTTTCGTCTAATTTACTTCAATTAGTTCTTCCTATTTTTATTTTCTTTCCGTCTTTTCAGTCTTCAAAACTTCTTAGTAAATGTAAAATAGCCAGAAGTCTGACACCGTGTTTACGTCTTTTCCTTTATTCAATAAAGAGCGCTAACCGACTGCGAGCAATTTCGGCACCTTAAGTGACGAGATGAAAAGATTCGAAATAATATGCGCGTCTTGGACGATAAAGACAATAAAAGATGGACATGATTGTTTGTTTTTTTTGTTGTTGTTTTTTTTATTTGTTTTTTGTTTTTTTGTTGTTGTTGTTTTTTTTTATTTTTGTTTTTTTTTTTTGCTAAAACTTTTGTAACTATTTTCTTCCATTATATATTTATTGGTTTATCTTCTTTTTAATTCCTTTTCCTTTCTGATTAGTTGGGGAAAAAAGAAAACCCTTTAAAACCTATTTTCTTTTACATAAGCTATTGATTACTTTTGCTGCTATTAGAGATGAGAGAAGGAGAGAGATATAGATATATATGATAGATAGAGAGAGGGGGGGACAGAATATACAGTCGTTATAAGATAATTTCCGTGAAGTGAAATTAATTAGACCCTATTGTTATATATATATATATATATATATATATATATATATATACACACACACTTCTCCGTTTACATGCATAAAATTACATTAATTTGCCAAATCAGTCTGGAGGCAGTAATCTTTAGATACTAAGTTAATTATGAATTGTTAATTCATATATATATATATATATATATATATATATATATATATATATATATATATGTATATATGTATATATATGTGTGTGTGTATGTGTGTGTGTGTAAAGGTAATAAATAATGCATGTGGCTTACATTTAAAATAAAATATATTTATGTTATAAGGCTTTGCATGTGTACGTTTTGATATGCTTTGGTTCCGATTTTGCATATATATATATATATATAGAGAGAGAGAGAGAGAGAGTGGGGGAGAGGGAGAGAGAGCTCCTATTTAAATTAATTCAGACGCAAGACACATTGTGTACATTAATAGTCCGTAAGAACCAAAAATACTTGGTGTTTTCTATTTCCACAGTTAAACAACGTCGCAGCCCACAAGAGTCATAACAGACAACGAACAGAAGTCCAAGACTCGAGTTTCGCCCTCATTTAGGCTCATCAGTTAGACACATCCGAACTCGAGATTCGAAACTCGAGCTTATTGCACTCTGCCAACTTAGCAAACGCCACGCACACAAGAAATTCTATTAAATAACAGAAATCAAGCCAACTGCGCCGAAATCCGACTGTGAAATGGACCTACCTCGTCTCGACAAGGGATGCGGTCATCAAACCAGCTGATAATTCCAAGCCTATGTCTCACAAGTAGGAGTTTTAACTCGCAAGGTCGATGCCATCTGACAAACAATGCTAATCTAGCCAGCAATTACTAATAGAATTTTCAGAACGTGAGAGATTATAAAATAATTTCCACAGCCATGTAACGTCGCAGCCGACAAGAGTCATGACAGCCAACGAACCGGAAGTCCAATATTCGGGCTTCGCCCTCATTTGGGCTCATCAGTTAGACACATCCGAACTTGGGGTTCGAAACCCGAGCCACTTGTATACGAGGCAAGACACCAAATAGTTGCCGTTCTCCAAACGCTTCTTAGAGACCTGGACAATGTACCGCCGATACTTCACGACACCGGAGATAGTTCATCAAATATTTATATCTATATTTATATTAACTAACACAGATCAAGCAAACCGCGCCGAAATCCAACTGTGAAATGGACATATATATATATATATATATATATATATATATATATATATAGAGAGAGAGAGAGAGAGAGAGAGAGAGAGATAAATATATATATATGCATATATATATATACATATATATATTGAGTAAAAAGATTAATAATTGTAAATTATAAATCAGTTTTAGAAGAAAAGACAAACAAAATCAACTTGAGTTTCGGAAACGATATTCATTTTATTAAATTGACAATAAACATTGACAATAATTGACAAAGATTTGTCTTCGAATATAATCTCATCATTAGCAAAAATAGAGGGGGAATTTAAAACACCAAAATAAAACAAGTATTTTTGTAGTAAGTACTATGGCCACTGTTTTTTAAAAGTATTAATACAGTTATTAATACATTAAAGTAAACTCTGGTCTTTAGACCCTGGGTCCAATTCCCTCTATAAAATCTAATACATACATAAATGCAAATTTTGTGTTTTCAATTTCATACCGACCCAGCTGGAGAAGCTAGGTTAGATTTGTTGAAACGTTATAAATATAGTAATGAACATTAGGATAATATTCCCAATAATCCAGATAATTCAATATTGAGATTAGAAGCAGAATAAAATATAATTAAAGCAAGTGAGCAAGAGACAAACTATTGTGTTTCATGTCTGGAAGAATATGTTCATATGTTCGTCTAGCATTAGAAATACAAATCTAATAGAAATAAAAACCTAATAGAAATAAGAATAACATACACTGTACACCATAACCTATTAAACATACTCATAATTATCAATAACTACTACAGTTTTTATTAATAATAATAATAATGAAAATACACATAAAGCCATAGTTTTTGCAAGACCAAAGCTTAATTTTCTCATTCTCAAATGAAATAATAAGCGATTACTTTGAAATGCCCTGGAATTAACTAGGAATCGTTAAATCATTGACAGGTGTGGCATCGATGGAAAATGGAAATCGCGAAATAAAGTCATTTCCGTAGGAGGATAATAAAATCGTTTCTTAGTATACATTTATCATCTAATCCCCGATGCGGTGATGGAAAGAAAATCATGAACTGATTCTGACAGCCCGATGGCCGTTGTCTCTATTGCTTAAATATATTCCTCTCTTTGATTTTGTTTTGTAATATTGATTGCATGTCTATTCTTTTCGGACGAATAAAAACTACATTTTAAATAAGATATTCGGTAATCGGTCAATGGAAGAGATGGTACACGTGGGAACTGAGACAAAACACGACCACACGATAATAGTCCTAAACTAAATTCAATAAATTAAATTAACTGTGTATTTCAGAATTGATTCGGTAAGATTATTGTTTAAGCACCTCATTATAATACATCTTCCTAATGTAGTAGTTTCTTTTCAAGGTTGGGGATTTGTGGAACTCTCTTCATGTTGACTTTTTAACAATTACTATAAACTTGCTCTTTAAAAATCAACTAACATCTCTTGTATAACCATATGTCGTTCTTTTCAGCTCCCTACAGCAAATGGATTCATGATTTTCTGTAGTGACTTTTATGGAAAAATTAAAAATAAAATCCAGTTCCTTGGTGACAATCCATGTGTTCGAATACGCTCATAAGACTCGCCTACATACGTTCTTCTACTTACTAACCTAAGAACCAACTTTCATGAACTAAAAAAAAACAAATTTAGTATCATTCATCTATAATATAAATCCCCCGCGCCTGTTTAAATGTATGTATGTATGTATATATGTCTGCCTAAAACTTAAGACAGAGACGTTAGATTTTCATGAGATCGGTATCGTTTTGAAGAGCGACCCTTCGGACGACAAATATCGAAAAATTGGCTAATACATTAATTCATTCACCCTCAACTGGGCACTTTTCTACAGGAAGGGGTCGCTTTTTTTTCGCCGATATTTTCGAAAGTCATCCCCTCTTTTCGATTGTCTAGCCTTAATTCATATCTGCGTCACTTCCGGTTTGACGATGGCCACAGCAGCAAAACGGTCGTTTTTTTCACGTTCTTTTTCTCCTTCTCCTTTCTTTCCTTCCTGCCTGCCTACTACCACTTTTTTTTTTTTTGCTCAATACACACCTCGAAAAACCCGAGCAACGCCGGGCACCCAGGCTAGTTATATATAAAACTACTTCATTATATCAGGAATATATATTTACATTCAACTAGCTGTATCTACCCGGCACTACCTGGGATGCAGTGAATTAATTTTAGATTTGAATTTCATTGGTTCACACATAGTAAAACATATATAGAAAAAGAAATACAATTTTAGCTGTAAGGTAGATAATATTTTAGATATTTTGATTAAAATTGTGAATTAATTCTCTCGCAAATAATTTGTCGGTAATATATTTTTATATTTTACCACTTGTAAAGATATATACGTTATTATAATAACAATTACATGGTTCAACGATAATTATATAATAATGAAATAAAAGTGAGTTAGTCTGAATCAAAGTTCTTATATGCCAGTTCAAATATTATTTAAGTCTAACCTTTAAAATTTTATCAAAGATAATGTTATATGTTACACATTATCATTCTTTGAAACACATTTTGGCATCGAAATACACGTTTGTTCGTATCATTTAGATTCATCGAACTACTGTCTTGAGGAGCCGGGTTTGCTATAAAAATCACGCGTACGTGCAAGACACATGAAGATGTATGTCTTTATGTATTGGTTTATTTCACTCATAGGCATCTCGTCTTCCGCAGTATGTAGTGAAATCGAGGATCTCTTACTTGTGGCGTTTCTCTGTATCCATTTGGAGACTATCATCCCCTTACAGGGAGACCTTTTTTACCCATCTTGCTTCCTCGACTTCTCGAACTCAACGCATTAAACTAAACTCAGCTTATTCAGACCAGAAAACCCTACACATTACGTCCCGTCCCTATTCGGATACTTCCGGTGCAAATTGACCAGTAAACCAAGTTTGATACATGTCACAACATGACCCTTTAACTCTTTCTGCACCTGCATGTTTACTCACCTTATTGTTTCCCATGATTGAATCTCTGTTATTTACTCCGATAGACAGATAGATAGATAGATAGATAGATAGATAGATAGATAGATAAACGCTTTCTACCCGGCGTTACCCGGCGTTACCCGGCGTTACCCGGCGTTTACATAACAAGAGGAGAGTTAACAGACATCTTACTGCTAAATTCCTTATTTAGAATGTGCATGCAGACGTGGTCCCTTATTAAAAATAATCTATTACGTTTCAGTGGCAATTTTCCTTGTATGGAGTGAATGAGTAAAACAATCTTTCTATGAGGTGATGATGCATATACAAGTTGTTTATAGCGTTTAATTAGGTGGTCCGTAATTTTATCGCTGACAGAAACAGCTATTTGTTGTATTAATACGTCGTATGTAGTTGACTCAATAGGTAGTTACGTTTGTGGTTTTTTTTTTCTGTTTCTCTGAAGCTGGCGTCTAACTCAGAGTGAAGATATAGCGACAAGTTTTCCTATCCCCTCTTGGTTGGTTCTCTAATAAGGTAACAAATATTTATAAAAACAGGAATATACTTGGAGGGTGACATTGTTTTATTGTTTACCGGCATTGTAAAGTTACATATCACGTAATTCTTTTTGACGTCTTCCTATACGTCTTCTTGTTCTTTTCTTCTTCTTCTTCTTCTTCTTCTTCTTATTCTTTTTCTTCTTCTTCTTCTTCTTCTTCTTCTTCTTCTTCTTATTATTATTATTATTATTATTATTATTATTATCTCGACGCATATCTCTAAGTCTAAACTTTAGGTTCTGACGAAATTTTCCACTTTTCCATTTGTTTAATCTAGGATGTTATATCATCCGCATGGAAGAATAATGGATTCCAAGGCACTTGTACGGAGAATTTTAGAAAGGAGAGAAAACCCATGGTTGTCCAAAAACGCTACAAGGATAGAGATGAGACCATTTTTCAGTGGACCCAACGAATTTAAGAATTGTGTCTGTGATCGATCAAACTGCCAATTTTGAAGATAGTTCAGTGCTGCAGCAGATCATCGCCACAGAGCATCAACAGCCGTGATACAAACTACGGACTTTTAGTGGTTTTACTGTATCACATCCTGTGCCTACAGTCTGAGGTTGCGCAGCCACCTCCGCAAACACATAAGAGTTGCCAAAATGTAAAGTCTTCTTCAAACACGATGGACTATTAACAAACAAAACAAATCTACTTCCATATTAGAAATACAATTTAGCACTAATTGTCCATCAGCACATCTTATCATGCAATTTTTCGAAGGAGATTTTAGTTCAATTGCTCTTCACTTCATGAGCGCAACTTAATATCTAGTCTGAACATCATATA
Source organism: Euprymna scolopes (assembly GCF_053919585.1). NCBI lineage: Eukaryota > Metazoa > Mollusca > Cephalopoda > Sepiida > Sepiolidae > Euprymna > Euprymna scolopes. Next base: position 134,166,389 of record NC_136483.1, on the reverse strand, counting down.
CACATTTGACTCTTAATTCAAAATCTTCAGAGATGTTTTTACGACGTACCTTCAATAAGTTCCAGACATTTTTGTATGAGCACTTTTATTAATAGTACACATGAAATTCTAGTCCCCTTCAGAGTAATCTCCTCCGGCTGCATTGCGCTTGTTGTACGGTTTCAACAACTTCTACTAGACCTCATAGAAATTATGTTGCGTTAGCGTGTCATTAACCCTCGTTACAGCCTCTTTCATCTCATAAAGTGTCTCCTAATGACAGCTTCCAAGGTTTTTGTTTACCTTAGGAAATAACCGAAAGTCAAGAAGAAAGGTCTGGACCATAGGGCAGTTGAAGAATGTCTTCATGTCCATCTGGGGCAAATAGCCTGTGACAAGAATGGGGCACACTTGGAACAAACTTCGCACAAATCTTCCGCATTTTCAATTCCTCGCGAATAATTCTCTGTAGAGTTCCCACACTAACATCAAACTGAACTTACTGCCTCTATAAATACAAAACAGTCATTATTCATGAAATTCTTTATTTGGCCAATTAACTCTCGTGTTCTAACTTCCTTATTACCCCCACACTTCTCATCATCCCTTCCGGATTCCTGCATTCTCGAATCTCGTTTTCAAGCTTAAAACAGAGTTGTATTTCATATCGTTCTCCGAAATTGTCCTCACGTCGAGATTGCATTTTTCAAACTCACGAGCTGTGTCAATCAGGTTTTAGTAGGGTGCATTTCAATTCCTGCTGTAGCTGTTCGTTTGAATCTGAAATCATAAACATTAGTAATCTCATAAGATATATAGCAATAACCTACTGAATTTTCCAAGGTATATGACAATTTTACACGGTTGTACAAAACAAAACCTGGAAACAAATTTTAGGCCCCTATTACCTCTTCTATCAGAAAAGCCTTGCATCTAAACTGAATCAACTGTTCAGGTTTTCTGTTTCAGGTTGAGTTTAACTTGTAATTTACAATTCTTTCAACAATTTCTTAATAAGTTCTTCATTTCACACACATCCCACATCACAAAGTTGCTATGACCAGATGTAGGGCTTCAAATCTGACGCAACCATCTGCGAATGTGGAGATGTACATCGTACGATTCAAGATAATTTTGTATGCCTACTACTGTCAAACAAGCCCAAATGTTGCCAAACCACATCCATTAAAGACACGCAAAAAAGATCGCCACATTCAACAAAATGTCCGTTGACATACCTCCAATCCAGCCTGTTTTTCAACGCATACATATTAATCTCTTTCTCTCTATCTCTCTTTGCTTAAGGCAAGTAAGCTATGCAGAAATACTGGAACTTATATGAAGTGTTTTCACATACAATAAAAAAAAAGAAATTAATTTTAAATTAAAACGAGGGCCAGGCGGAGCAGGTCATGAAATGTGTGAACGTTTATCAATAGAAAATAACAAATAACATGGTAAAGAATTTGTAAAAATATATATGAAAAATTGTTTCCACTTATCATTGTATTGTTCATCATCAAACTGACAATCTCATTAAATTTTATTATCAAGTAGATTTAGCCTTGATAAGTGAGGGTGGTAAAACTTCAAACCTCGTAGTTCACCCGACAATTTTCGTCGATTAAAATATTCATTACTATTCAAGTTTTATGCGAGAGCAACCCAGTAGAGTTGTCGCTTATCATGTAAACTTCCGAGAAAAAGAAAACCAAAATAAAATATTAAGAATACATATGAATCTAAGAATGTAAAAGTTGTATAATTTTTAAATTAAATGTTAATTTACATTTTATCTTCCTAGTTATATATATATATATATATATATATATTATATAGTAATTTATAAAATATATATGGCGATTAAGCTACACTGAATATTCTGCATTTCATCCACTATAGGATTCGTCAGGCTTATGACGAATCCTATAGTGGATGAAACGCAGAATATTCAGTGTAGCTTAATCGCCATATATATTTTATAAATTACTAACTAGCTCTACCTACGTATTGAGCACTTTTGAAGTAAATACTTGAAGTTTACGCATAAATCTATACTTTCGTATATTAGGTTTATGTGAGTAAATGAAGTAGTTATATATATATATATATATATATACACACACACATACTAGGCGTTCAGCCCGGCTGTACTCGGGCTCTAGTACTGTTCATAACTTAATGCGTATATATATATATATATATATATATATATATATATATATATTGAAAAGTTTGACTCATGGTCATAAAACCTACATCTAAAATTTCCAGTGTTTAGATCCAAAATTGGCGGAGGAGTTTGATAGAGTCTGCAAAGGTCACCTCTTTCAATTTTGACCTCTTGGCAGCCAAATTCTCGCCCAAAAACTTATAAAAAGCTTACTGCAAGTCGGAATATCCTTTACGTAAAGTTTAAAGTGTTTAAACTCAAATTTAGCTGAATATTTTCTAGAAACTGCAAAGGTCAAATCATTTGAACTTTGAAGCCTTGGCAGCCACATTTTCGGTCAAAAATCGATTAAAAAAAGCTTGCCCTATCTCTGAATACAGTTTATGTAAAATTTCAAATGTTTAGACCAAAAATTGATTGAGTAATATTGTAGAGACCGCAGCGATAATTTTGACCCCTTAAAATATATTGGAGGGGGGGGGCTAAAATCGAATTAAAAATTTTGTTTTATGTCCTAGTAACCTACGTCTAAATTTTCAAGTGTTTACACCCAAACCTGGCGGAGAGTTCTCAAAGGTCAAATCGTTGAACTCTGACCGCTTGATAACCAAATATATGGCAAAACAATACCCCTTATGTCAAATCTCGAGTTTGTAAGACTGAAAATTGATAAAGTAGTTTGGTAGGGAAATGTACACACACACACACACACACATATATATATATATATATATATATATATATATATATATATATATATATATATATATATATATATATATATATATTGTGTGTGTGTGTTTGAGCATCATTTTTCATTCAAACAAGCATTATTTTAAACAAATCTTTTATTATCTCTTTTTTGTGTGGGAATCGAAAGTCCCACACAAAAACACATTTTAAAACAAATGAAAAAATGAAAAAGTATAACCAAACAGTAGTTTCCTGTTCTCGCTAATTATATATATATATATATATATATATATATATATATATATATATATATATATAAATTCACTGTTATTAGAGCATTGTTTATATGTAAACTACAACATTCAAACGTTACTGGTTCTAAGGCCAAAAGCAGTGCCCACAATTATTTTTTATACGCAAACATATTTATTAAAAAAAACCCTAACATTTTGAATTATAACATCATCAGGTAAATTCGTGTGTTTCTTCTATTTTTTTATTATTTTTACGCCGCATGGATAATCTTTGGGACGTCGTCAGATGATGTTGAAGTCTTGAATATTCATTGCAGTATGAACGTGAATCAACGCACTTGTTATATAATGTAGGAATTCACTTTTTAAAAGTACTGTTGATATATGGAATACAAACTTGAAACTTAAACGGTTTTAAATAATTAGATATCTTTATTTATTAAAAAATGTGTGCGCGCTTTTGGTCTTTTGGTTTTTTGGTCTTTGTTTTAAGTATCTTGGATAATTAATTACATGGCTATAACACACACACACACACACACATATATATATATATAATATATATATGTATATATATGTGTATATATATGTATATATATATATATAATATAAGTATGTAATTAATGATTCAAGATACTTAAAATAAAGACGAAAAGACCAAAAGAATATATATATATATATATATATATATATATATATATATATATATATATATATATAGCATTGATATTTTAATCAAAAATTTAATATATTTAAATAAATCAAAATTAATTAATGTATATATAACTATAAAAGGGATGGAGGTAGTTTCAACTGCTTAATCTCCTAGATAGTCTTTTGAAATATGTTCCTATATATATATATATATATTTTATAAAGCTCCCCTCTTTGGTAGAGCACTCTTGTAAATTATCTTACTCGCTACTTAATTTAGCTGAAATAATGCGAAGCTCGCGATTTGTTTACAAACAAACGTTTGAGCCCTCTACGAGTAGCGGACGAATGTTTATTTAAATAATCGTTCGGACAGGTTAATTTCGGCCACCGATTCCGTAGTCAATGGGGTAGGACTGCCGACTGTCATCACGACGGTTCTAGGTTCGATCCTCGGCTTGGGAGAGGTGTTAGTCTAGCGGCACTGATGAGTTGTGATACAACGAAACAGGTCTGTATGTCGATGACTAAAATATATTTTATAAAGCTCCCCTCTTTGGTAGAGCACTCTTGTAAATTATCTTACTCGCTACTTAATTTAGCTGAAATAATGCGAAGCTCGCGATTTGTTTACAAACAAACGTTTGAGCCCTCTACGAGTAGCGGACGAATGTTTATTTAAATAATCGTTCGGACAGGTTAATTTCGGCCACCGATTCCGTAGTCAATGGGGTAGGACTGCCGACTGTCATCACGACGGTTCTAGGTTCGATCCTCGGCTTGGGAGAGGTGTTAGTCTAGCGGCACTGATGAGTTGTGATACAACGAAACAGGTCTGTATGTCGATGACTAAAATATATTTTATAAAGCTCCCCTCTTTGGTAGAGCACTCTTGTAAATTATCTTACTCGCTACTTAATTTAGCTGAAATAATGCGAAGCTCGCGATTTGTTTACAAACAAACGTTTGAGCCCTCTACGAGTAGCGGACGAATGTTTATTTAAATAATCGTTCGGACAGGTTAATTTCGGCCACCGATTCCGTAGTCAATTGGGTAGGACTGCCGACTGTCATCACGACGGTTCTAGGTTCGATCCTCGGCTTGGGAGAGGTGTTAGTCTAGCGGCACTGATGAGTTGTGATACAACGAAACAGGTCTGTATGTCGATGACTAAAATATATTTTATAAAGCTCCCCTCTTTGGTAGAGCACTCTTGTAAATTATCTTACTCGCTACTTAATTTAGCTGAAATAATGCGAAGCTCGCGATTTGTTTACAAACAAACGTTTGAGCCCTCTACGAGTAGCGGACGAATGTTTATTTAAATAATCGTTCGGACAGATTAATTTCGGCCACCGATTCCGTAGTCAATGGGGTAGGACTGCCGACTGTCATCACGACGGTTCTAGGTTCGATCCTCGGCTTGGGAGAGGTGTTAGTCTAGCGGCACTGATGAGTTGTGATACAACGAAACAGGTCTGTATGTCGATGACTAAAATATATATATATATATATATATATATATATATATATATATATATATATATATATATATATATATATACAGTGATGATCATATTTATTGGCACGGTAAAATAAAAGTTAAATTTTGTCTAATAAATTCTAAAAAAGGGATTAAATTAAAGAAAATAACAAAGTATATTATTATTTTTAACTGGCCTTTCCGATGCAGCAATCGGATTTTAGAAAAAATAAATAACAACGGAACAACAAACATAATTGCAAAAAACCCTTGTTCAAAATTATTGGCACGATTTATTTAATAATCAATTGTATAGCCTTTGGCCTTGATTACCTTCCTCAGTCGCTTTTCATAGTTTACAACCAAGTTATTGCACTCTTCAGTAGTAATTTTAGCCCACTCTTCCTGACAATAATCCTCCAATTGAATAAGATTCTAAGGCTTCCTTTGCATTACCCTCAATTTTTATGTTCTCCATAAATTTTCAATTGGATTAAGGTCTGGGCTTTGTGATGGCCACTCCAAAACATTAATATGATTGTCCTCAAGCCATTTCTTAGTCAGTTTAGCCGAATGCTTTGGGTCATTATCTTGCATGAACCATCAACGACGACCAAGTGAGAGCTCTTTAGCAGAGTCTTTCAGGTTTTCATCCAATATTTTAACATAATCTTCCTTTTTTATGCTACCTGTGACCTTAACAAGTCGCCCTGGTCCAGAGGCAGCAAAGGATCCCCAAAACATCAAACTGCCTCCACCGTGCTTCACTGTGGGTATGGTGTTCTTAGGCAGGAAAGCTTCGCCAGATTTTCTGTAAATATAAGACACTTTATTATGGCCAAATAACTCTATTTTCGTTTCGTCAGTCCATAGAACACGTTTCCAGAATGCAACATCTTTATCAATATGACGTTTTGCAAAGGCTAGCCTTGCTTTCAGGTGCATAGGCTTCAATAAGGGAGTCTTTCTCGGACGACATGCTTTTAAACCAGCTCTCTTCAAAACTCTACCAACTGTATGTCGAGATACATTCACTCCAGAGGTGCTCTGTTCATCAGCAATCTCCCCAACAGAGATCCTTGGGTTTTGTTTTACTTGTCGAACAATTTTCCGTTCATCTCTTGGGGAAATAATCCTTTTTCTCCCTCTACCCTCTAAACTCATAACGTGGCCTTGCGATTTGAACTTGTTTATTATGGCTCTAACAGTGGATTTGGGAAAGTTTAGCTTCTTTGAAATCTTATCATAGCCCTCCGCATTGGTATGGCATGCTACAACAAGCTTCCTGACGTCTTCGCTGTGTTCCTTAGTTTTAACCATGGCGATTGAAAATTATAATTTAGTCACTTATAATAGTTTAAATAAATCGCTATCTAAAAATTATCTGAAAAAAATTATTCACTGAATTAGCGTTAAACAAGCATAATATGGCTATAAAAAAGTTCAGAAAGCACATAAACCGGAAATTGATTGATATTATACTGATACTAAAAGAAAAACAAAGCCGTGCCAATAATTTTGAACAAGGGTTTTTTGCAATTATGTTTGTTGTTCCTTTGTTATTTATTTTTTCTAAAATCCGATTGCTGCATCGGAAAGGCCAGTTAAAAATAATAATATACTTTGTTATTTTCTTTAATTTAATCCCTTTTTTAGAATTTATTAGACAAAATTTAACTTTTATTTTACCGTGCCAATAAATATGATCATCACTGTATATATATATATATATATATATATATATATATATATATATATATATGTGTGTGTGTGTGTGTGTGTGTGTGTATGTGTGTGTGTGTGTGTATGCATATATTAAATAGTGTATTTCTCTGTCTGTTTTGGAGTAGTTTTCAATGATATAATCTTCGAAAATGTCCGAATGGTCACAAAACTGTTTTTTTACATGGTAGTCACCATTTATCAAGGGCCGGAGACCACTCGTGGATAAGGGTTATTGCGTGTACAGTAATCTATTGGATAATATCGTAGTAATCCTTAGTAATGGAGGTTTGATAAAGTATTTTGATAAAGTGTTTTCAGGTGGGAAACTAGCAAGCGAAAGAGAGTTCCACAGGCGTGCACTTCTAAGAAAGAATCTTTGTTCATAGAATCTACGCTTTGATTTAGGCAGGGATAAAGAGTGGGGAAAAGTATCGACAGTGATTTCAGCTTGACGGGTGTTTATCGTAAAAGATTGACGAGGGTGGATCATAGATTGGAGCTGAGACGAGCACTTGCCATGGAAATAACGATAAAAAAAGACGCTCGCAACGTCGCTTCGGTGAGAGAGATTGCAGAGAAGAGAAAAGGGTATTCCCTACTAAGCTACGAATCTATTTTGTACTGTGTCAAGGCAGGATAGGCTTTGTTTACGAAGTCTATTTTGTACTCTCAAGGCAGGATAGGATGTTTTTAGCAGCTGCTGCCTAAATGTGGCAGCAGTACTCCATCCTATAGATAGAGAATTCCATCAGCAGTGAGATATCTACTGAAGCGATTGAAGGACCCCACCATTTTTCCAGCGACCCTAGCAACAGATTTGATGCACGCGTTCCATTTTAAATCAGGAGTAAAGGTTAATCCCAGAAGCTTGTCAAAATATGACCCCCCCCAAGACGAGAGCCATCCATTTCAATTGATGCCAGATGTGGATCAGAGCGGTGATGATGTAAAGATAGAAGCTTGGTTTTAGATGCATTAGAAGTAACCAGCCACCTCTTCCCCCATTGTACCACGCGCTCAAGATAAGAGGAGAGAGAGCTTTGTCATTTACGGCCTTTGATGTTTTGCCATAGATGGTCATGTTATCAGCATAGATGTCAACGAATGATTAAAGTATGTGTTTTGGGAAATCATTGATGTAGATAAGGAAGAGAGTTCGGCCTAGGATGGACTCCTGAGGGACACCAGCATTAATATTGTGGGCTTCTGATTTCTGCCCATCAACCACTAATATTATGAGCCTATCAGAGAGAAATGATTTAATAATTGAGAAAACATCTCCAGTTATACCGTAGCTGGAAATCTTGTGAAGTGGGCCTTTATGCTATACCTTATCGAAGGACTTTGATATGTCAAGAGTAATTGTCCTAGAAAGGGAGCCTTTGTCGCGAGATTCACTATTCCTATGAGATATAACCGTTAGCATATCTGCTGTAGATCTAGCAGAACGGACACCATATTGTTGTAACATCTCCGAAAATACACTATTTGATGTTCTCCCTTGGATTTTTATTGTCTTATTTTTTTAAATATCATATATATATATATATATATATATATATATATATATATATATATGAAATATATATATGAATATATATATGAAATTTCTCCTTCCATTTTGTTGTACCAAAAATTTACTTTCATATATATATATATATATATATATATACATACATATATATATATATATATATATATATAAGTTCTTTTCAGACCGCTTAGTACAAGAAAATCTTTGTGCCTACAGCTTTCCTATACATGCATTCAACAATATGATAATTATTTGAATAATTTAACATTGTCAGTCAAAATACAAAGTAATTAAATTTTTTTAAAAGTATTTCAGAAAATTATCAAACTTTCATTTGTTTTCTTTCTTTATCAAAAACAATTCTATTCGAAAGAAATTTAATTAACCTTTAGAATTAATTAAGATCGCTTCAAGTTTGATTGTATGTTTTCAAGTTATTTCCTTTCTAATCATTTCAAATATTTATGCTTTTCATGTTCGAACAATGTTCTTTGTGTTCTTGACGATTTTAATTTTGATGTGAAATTATATAGGAGCATTTTTTTTATTGATTTTGTCATTAGTAGTAGTAGTAGTAGTTTTTGTTTTTTGATGTTGTTGTTCTGGTTGTGCTTATTATAATGGGGGTTGTTTTGAAAGAAAATAAGTGAGAACGAAAGTACGAAAAAATAAGGGGAAAAGAACGAGAAGAGAAAAAGTAGTAGAGGGGACAGCTGAACAAAAAGCACTAGAAGAAGAAGACGTATGTGAGAGGGAATAAGAAAGAGAAGAATAACAAAAAAAATAACAGCATCAAGTATGGTAGGGAAAGAGAAACAGAAAAAAAGAATAATGCAAAAAAGGTAAAAGGAGAAGGAATAGAAAACTGTGAGGAAAAGAGGAAGAAAATAGTAAACGAAGGTAAAGGAAACACTGGAAGAGAATTAACAAAAAATAATATTAACAACAACAATAATAACAACAACAATAATAATAATAATAATATGAAGAATATGCTGCTGCTGATGATGATGATGATTATGATGATGATAATAATGATGATGATGTTGATAGAGTAAAAGAAATAAATATATAAGGTAAAGATTAAAAATGAGAAAAATTAGAAATCTATATATCTATAAAAGTGAAATTTTCTGTTTGTGTATGTGTGTGTGTACATTTCCCTACAAAACTACTCTGTTAATTTTAAATCCACAGACTCAAGAATTGACATAACCGGTATTGAGATTTCCGAAAATCTTTTTAATCGGTTTGCAACCAGAAATTTGGCTGACAAGGGGTCAAAGTTCTACGGTTTGGCATTTGAAGACTCTACCAAACTTCTCCCCCAATTTTGAGTCTAAACACTTGAAATTTTTGATGTAGGTTACTTGAACATGGATCAGACTTTTTAATTTGATTTGAGCCAAAAACAATAAATGTGAAAGGGCAAAAAAATAACATCTCCGGTCTCTACCATATTACTCAGTCAATTTTTGGTCAAAATATTTGTAATTTTTTCATAAAGTGTATTCAGACATAGGGCAAGCTTTTTATCAGTTTTTAGCCGAAGATTTGAGCTGCTCCGAAGTCAAACTTAAAAAGATTTGACTTTTGCGGTCATTATTCAGCCAATTTTGGGTCTAAACATTTTTAAATTTGCATAAAGGGTATTCAGACATGCAGCAAGCTTGGTAATTAGTTTTGGTGCGAAAATGTGGCTGCCAAGAGGTTAAAGTTGAAAGGCTTGATCTTTGCAGACTCTACAAAACTCTTCCGCCAATCTTGGGTCTAAACACTTGAAATGTTAGATATAGGTTACCTGGACATGAATCAAACTTTTCAATACATAAATATATACATATGCGCCTAAATTATGAACAGTACATAGGGCCCGAACAAAGCCGGGCTGAACAGGAAAGGAATTATGAAGACACCATCAATGACGAAAATAAGTAACAAATATTGAAGGAAACAAAGAAAGAATAAATAGTATTATTATTAGTAGTATAAGTATTAGTAGTATTCATATTAGTATTAGTAGTATTATTAGTAGTAGTATTATCATTAGTAGTAATAGTAGTAGTAGTAGTACTTCTATTTATAATAGCAGTAGAAAAAAGAAAAGAAGAGGAAAAAGTAAAGAAAAATTATAAAAAAATATAAATTAGACAATAACATCAAAGAAGAGAAAAAGAAGAGGAAAAAAGAAAAAGAAAAAAACGGAGACGAGAAAAGGCAACATAGAAACTTAACAAATAAAGGAAAATATCACAAAAGTTAAGATAAATGTAAATTAGAAAGAATAAAAAAGAAAACGAAGCGGAATCGATGAAACTTACGAAAACAAAAAAGAAAAGAAACCAAAAAATGAAAGAAACGAAAGTAAGAAAACGAAGTATAATTAAAGTTCTAATATCTTTGTAAAATATATTAGTCGTCTGAAAAATTCACAGAGGAAACAATGCAGCAAAACTGATACTAGCCTGCCAAGACACTATATAGGCAAATTTAGGCAAATTAGAGTATATTTTATTGGTTTGGAAATATACGTTTTTTATACCAATTGTCATAAAATGTTAAACATAGAATAATATTACAATCTTCAAGAAGCCAGCAAATTTTCATGTAGTTTCGTCCCATAGAACCAAAGATATGAGCATTTCAATATTCAATTTGGCGACGAGTATAGACATATCCATATGTAGATATACTACTTTTTGGAGCAATTTTATAAGTTCGAAATCTCGGAGACCTCTGATCAGAATTTAACAAATGAGGGATCGTTGGAAATCTAATGACCTAACTTGTGTAGGTGGGTATGTGGTATATGCACTCAAGGGCGTATATTACTGTTTTAAAAAGTGGGGTTCACTTTTATATCAATTTAACGTAAAATGAGCATCCACTTTATGAACAACTTGGCTATAAAGTGGACGTTCATTTTACGGTAAATTAATATTAAAAAGTGATCCCCCACTTTATAATCTCTTCATATTTTGGAAACTACTCGCTTCCTGGGATTTTTACTGTTATTCTCGTTTTCAACACCCTCGAAAACCTGTAATAGTAATTTTAAATGATTTTCGTGGGTGGAAAGATACTGCACCTTTACCATTATTTCAATCATAGTCATTTGTTTTCCTAGTTGTGTATATGAATTACAAAATATCTGATATTTTCAAAAAATCTCTGGCCTTCATGGAGGGGAGACAAAAACTTGCTGCTATGATTCAAATGAGCTGAAATAACATTAAGTAGGAGACTTGATTCCAAATATTTCTCATATGATATATCTCCCCTTGGTTTTCATACGTAAAGTAAATTTCACAGTGTATAAGACTTATTTGATACTGAAAATATTCATAATCTTACCCTACTTCCAAAAGAAAGGAAATATAACATATGAGAAATATATGGAATCAAGTCTTCCCTTGCTATTAGTGAAGATCATTTGAAACCATAGCAGTAACTTTTTGTCTCCTCTCCACTAAAACCAGAGGCTTGGGGAATATATATATATATATATATATATATATATATATATATATATATATATATATATATATATATATATATGAACACTTTTCGGGAGGTACAGAATTTAATAATGGCTAAATACAGACCAATCAACATAATGATTTAAAAAAAAAAAATGAAACGATTAGCTAACCAGGTTTCGTTCCTCGCTCAACAGAGCTAAATCGAGGAAAATAAGATTTTAAAAAAAAGGTCATAAATATAGGAATATGGCGGGGAGGGGGCACCAAAAATAAACGGGGGAAAAATTACATAGAGACTAAATTACGTTCTTGAAGATTTTCTTTATGCTTGCAAAGAAAAGTTCCCAAAGACTTAATAAAAATAGTCCCTAGAATTTTCATATGAAAGGGCGAGTGCGACTTACTACGGATCGTAAACATGTCAGTAATAAATTTGTGGCACACGCGTTGTTATTTATAAGGTGGTCGCAAATCGCAGAGCCATACGTATTATTCAGAACATCCGAGAGTGAAAAATTCTGAAAAATACTTATTTTCTTCGCACAATCTGTATTGGTAGAAGGTCTCACGTTTAGGGATTAAAACCTAAGATTTAACGTGAGGGCATACATGAATGCTGTTTTTTATTTGTAACTAGTCCTTAGAATGCTGAACGTGACCAACCGACCGACAAAGCATCCCCGTACGGAAGTTATGACGTATCAAATAAAAAGATCGCTCAACCAGAAAATGGGTTTTTCTAAGATTCAAGATAATGTGACGACACCGGGCAATTTTTTATGCTAAAAATAATGGTGGATTGGTAAATATAACTTCAGGTAAAAGAAAACGAATACTGGAAACAGGATAAAAATCCGATAAAAATCAAGGCGATGAAACGAATTTCAGAGGTCAAAGTGGAAAGGCGCTTCGGTTGAAATGAAAACGCTGACAGGTTAGAACACCAAACGGGTGGAGACGAATTAAAAAACAAACCATATGCAAATATATTGGCAGAGTTGCGGAGACGGATTTTATAAAGTCCGGCTTCGACTCCCAGCTCTTGAAAAAATGTTCGACTGTGACTCATATTTTTATGCTTATTTTAAACACCCTCAACACACAGACTGCTTGTTGATTCTTTGGAGATTCAAAAATCTATCGAAAATCTGACTTTAGCGATCGTACGAACGACTTCGTCTTCTTTTGACACTGACTCCGTGACGCTTTATAATCGAAAGAAACTCATACATGTTATCCATAAAGTTCGGGTGTAATATAAAATGAAAAGCATTGCTTTGTTGAAGGATTACTTTGTTCAACTCTGAAGACCTAATAAACAATACATTTTTTTTCAAAACGTTCTTTGCCATTACAGGGTTATAACATTGTTTCGCTAGCTCAAGGCAGGACTGCCACTCCTGGCGCTACGAAGCAGCTTCTGCCAGCGGGCAGGGCCTTAGAAAAAAAAAACTAAACACAAATAAACAAGGAAAAATCATAACGTCTGTTCATGCTGAAGACTTTTCGCTCTCGACTAAATCCAGATTGATGTATATTGATTTGTTTTCTTAAGAAGTTCCGAGACAACTTTCCGATTGAGGTCCGTGATTCTGAGTTTTGAAATAAACGAGACTGAGTGTCCTACAAATCCACGACACACTAACCTCAGTAAGAATCACATGGTGTATCCAAGCCTTTTCCACACAGTCGGCACGGAGTGTCTTGTATTGAGTTCTCTTCCGCTTCTGTGTCTCCTCATGGTTTTCCTCCCAGTAGACAGCCAATTCTATGATGAGGATACTCTACTTTGAATCTACAATGTGTGGCCGCTATTCTATTCGGATAATATGAACTGGAAATTGTAGAGAGGTTATGAGATTCACTGAAATTTTCCGGTCATTACCTCCATTCAGCAGCTTCACATTAGAAATGTTTGTTTCCTTACATTCCTCGTCTTTTTGAAACTGAATTATGGGTTTCTTGATTGTGACAGGTTGCTGGTTTTCTGTCTCACATTGTGCTCTGAACAACTTCATGGTTATTTCTAACACCTTCTTATCTCGCCATGTGTGTGTCTGAACTGATTGTGGGCATGTATATAGTAAATGGCATAAGGTACCCCGATCACATTTATACAAAAAACACACGTCTTAATCGGTATATCCCCATAATTTTAGGTACTCACATTTAGTAGTAGATCATATGTAGAACGAAGAATGAAATATATTTCCAGTGCAATTAAATATATTCCCCGTAATTTAATTGGTTCGATATCATTCCATGCTAAGCGGCAACAAGTTGTTCTTTTGCTCTATATACGGAACTCTTCGACCACCATGTTTCTTACCTTTTTTGGACTCTCTACCTTGCTAATTGTGCTGCCATATCGGCTCTATTGGTTTTAGTGTCGCCTATTGTACCATTTTTTTAGGTTACAATGCACCTTTTACGTTAGTCTTAACTGCTGACCATTTCGTCCCAGATTTTATTTCTGCATACGCCTTTTTAATGAATTCCTCGGTTGAGTCCATCATTATCATATGAAGTCTCACTTTCCCGTTTTTAGTCTTCTCCATCGGTAAAGATATTGGGAGTTGTAGGTTTATGCAGATATGTATTACGAAACTGCTGAATCGTTCAAAACTATACAAAGCAATCTCATACATTTGTAAGGCCAACAAAGAGGAGGTAGTAGATCATGTTGATGACATTAAGCCTTCATCCTTACGGGTAGACAGGTTTCGTGAATTGATTTAAGATCTTTCGAGGTTAGTTTCTTGGATATATGTGCTTCGATGTTGATCAGTCAAGGAAATTGATAAATACATCCAAGGCTTTTTTAACTGAAATCTCTCTGGCTGTCGTATCTTCCCAAACTTTTAAATGGATTGACATATGCCCCTGCTAAAGAAAGGTTTCAACTCTTCTTTAACTTAGCCTTCATTCTCGCCCATAGGAAGAGGAGATAGTATTTTATAGTAGTGCGTTGATATAAATTTTGCTGGAACAATAACGATGATCCCATCCACAAATGCGCTAGACGAAGATCAGATGCTTATTACAAGGGCTATGACAACAGAATATTCTTACCATTGTTTTGACTCTTGAGTATATATCCGACACAGTAAGACACAGTTAATCAACCGATAACCACATCACTCTATATAAAAGCATATCAACGGATACACACTTGAGAGTCAAAACAATGAAAAGAATATGCTGTTGTCCTAGCCCTACTCATAACTCATCACTCCTATGTGCGTATCCACTGCATCATGCATTATGATTTTCATGGACTGAACGAAAAGAAGTAGAAAAATTCTTATCTCTGCCATATTGGCACAGACAGTTTAAAACATTCTTTTATTGTTATTTTTTTAATTTGAAATCGTAATGCTGATCTCAAGTCCCTGTCGCTTGTAGCATAAGTTTTGACGGTAAATTTTCATAAATGGTGAATTGAAATATTGCATTATTATTCCACGACCTTGATGGCAAAAACTTAAAACTGAAAAAGTCAAGGGTTATTCGGATTAAGTTGTGCGGAGAAACTTAACCGTATGAATTCGCAAGATCCAACCAAATCACATTTAATTCCTTTTTGTCATTTTTGGCTGAAAGTGTAAAGTTCCATATTGCTTTAAATGTTACATACATCCAGGGAAGCCTTCTGAACAGATGCATTGATATATTGATTGAAGTTTGTTATACGACGGACAAGAACTTCAAATAATAATTTTCCTCCTTTACATTTAAGAGGGATATGGGGCGAAAATGTGTGGCAGGTTTCAATATTTTATTCAAATATTATCAGCTAGACATCATCCCTACTTTCAAATCTGCCGACGGAGGAAAGTAAGTTTCTGGAGGATATATGGACAGTTCTTATATAACTTATCCCATTCATACACGGACCGCTAAATTTGCGGGCCTTATAAACGAAAGCTTAAACCTCCCTAAGTAAAGATGACTTTGAATCCCCTAATTGGCAGTAATTATCATTTCGTACACTGATAATAGCATAAGCATGAAACACTAGTGTTTGTAGGTATAAAAATAATTGTTAATATTTATTTAAAAAACTATATATAGTTGTGTAATTGTGTGTATGGGGAATGCATATGTGTCTTGTGTTTTTTGCATTATAAATATGTCTGCTTCTGTTAACATTTCGTTACTTTTACGATCCTAAGCTCTTTTCTATCAATCTCTTCCGGGAGTATTGTTATTAATTATTATTAGCCGATAATCGATACGTCTATAATTGCATCATCTCTTACGTGATTCCGATAATCTACTGTCACATCGCAGCCGGTCTTCCATAGATCCTCACTTTCTTCCCCCTTAAACAATATAATAATAACTTCGATTTTTCACCGATTTTCGCTTCTTTGCCGACGCCATTTTAAACTGACAATGGAACCTGACTTCTTTCCATTTCATGCTTGTTTATTTACTTATGTTTCTTATTTTGCTTTCTTTAGCGAACTATTACTCAGGGATTCGCACTTCGATTCATCCCGTTCTATAATCGTTTCTGATTTTATTCATATTTCTTCTTTTTTTGTTGTTTAATCGTATAATTATTCCATTTATTTGCTAATTAGTGATGCGTGATCGACAAGCTGTTCGATTCTATGATTTGTAAAATTGCCAAAAGCTACATCGTCTTTTGAGAAAGGAACCTTAACTTTTTTGTTGTTGTTCTGAGATTTCCTTCTAATGAGACCGGAACCACGTGAAGTCTGCAAACCATTTTAACACGTTCCGATCTTGTTAGCACTCGGCGCTCGCTTGATTCCGAGGAATTATTCCTTGTTTTGTTTTTTCTTTGTTGTTTTGTTGTTGTTGTATTTGTTTTTTTTTTTTTTATTATTTTTGTATTATTGAATTATTCTGTTCTTTTCAATACGGCAGGTTTCAAGCGTCACCCACGCAGAAATACACATGCTCACACGCACCTGGACACGTAGAGATTCCACGGTTGCTTTCCTAACTTCCTACTGTAAAAATCATTACCAATTCCATATATTTACAGAACTTATTACTCATTTATTTATCCACTATGACGTAACTCTACAACGTTTAATTATTGCTCAATAACGCTTTATTTTACTTGGGAGTCACCACTTCTCGAGGCCCGAAAGCCACTCGAGAATAAGGGTTAATGAATGTAAGATGGTAGTGTAGTAATCGTTAATGGTGAAATTGGGTAGAATTAATTATTTATATGAACGACTGAACAAGAACTTGTTTACATTGGATTTGAAGGCTTCTATGTTTTATTCACCCGGGAAGTAGGCCAGCAGAACAGTGTTGCACAGCTGAGCAGTTCTGGGAAAGAAGCTTTTATTTTATTCTTTTTAATAATTATTAGCAAAACGTCTACGGGTGTTGTTCCGAAAAACTTTAGTAAAAACCACGCATTAGTGTGGCTATCAGTTTATTTATCAGTCTGTCTATCTTCCCCTCTCACACGCGTACAAAAGTAACCGGTCTCTATGATGGTTTCCTATGATACTCTGTCTTTTGTTAAATAAAAATTTGTAATAAACATCGGCATCACAATTTGTGTTTATAGCAAACAAACATATCCTGAGTTCACAATTATGACAAGGATCCTATACATCGTTGGTAAATAAAATGGATCCTATACATCGTTGGTAAATAAAATGGATCCTATACATCGTTGGTAAATAAAATGGATCCTATACATCGTTGGTAAATAAAATGGATCCTATACATCGTTGGTAAATAAAATGGATCCTATACATCGTTGGTAAATAAAATGGATCCTATACATCGTTGGTAAATAAAATGGATCCTATACATCGTTGGTAAATAAAATGGATCCTATACATCATTGGTAAATAAAATGGATCCTATACATCATTGGTAAATAAAATGGATCCTATACATCATTGGTAAATAAAATGGATCCTATACATCATTGGTAAATAAAATGGATCCTATGCATCATTGGTAAATAAAATGGATCCTATACATCGTTGGTAAATAAAATGGATCCTATACATCGTTGGTAAATAAAATGGATCCTATACATCGTTGGTAAATAAAATGGATCCTATACATCGTTGGTAAATAAAATGGATCCTATACATCGTTGGTAAATAAAATGGATCCTATACATCATTGGTAAATAAAATGGATCCTATACATCATTGGTAAATAAAATGGATCCTATACATCATTGGTAAATAAAATGGATCCTATACATCGTTGGTAAAAAAATGGATCCTATACATCATTGGTAAATAAAATAGATCCTATGCATCATTGGTAAATAAAATGGATCCTATACATCGTTAGTAAATAAAATAGATCCTATACATCGTTAGTAAATAAAATGGATCCTATACATCATTGGTAAATAAAATGGATCCTATACATCATTGGTAAATAAAAATCTAATACGTTTAGAAAAGGGATTTTATTATTAATGTTTGGTTCGTGAGTAAATTAGTGCATTTCAAATGTTTTCTGGAGTTTTATGATATTTGTATGAGCTTCAGAATAACATTATAGTGAGCTTTTAATTATTTATCACTTCATTAATGCCGCATGTACTGTGGATTTGAAGTAATAAATCATTTCTAAACGACAGTGTTTAAGAGTATGCATTCCTAAACGACAGTCTTTAAGACTATGTACGTTCAATCTTCCGTGTAGAGGGTACAACGAATATAATTAACATCACTTCTACTTGACTCTATCTGTATAAGAATCAGGTGTACCCTACAATGGGGTACTGTTGCCACATCGGGGCAGTGGCTGCTCGACACGCCTATCCTGCCTTGATAGAGTTCAGAACCGACTTCGAAATCTAGTAGGTGATTCCTTTTTTCTTCCCTACAACTTATTTGTCGCAGAAGAGACGTCTCCAGCCTGTCTCTACTCTATCGCTATTTTCATGGTAAGTGTTCGTCTGAACTCCAATCTATGGTCTTCGCTTGCCAAACTTTAACAAAAAAAAAAAACTCGACTAGCTAAAATTATTAAATATGACGTTCCCCACTCTCTATATGTGCCACACAGATTCCATGAACAGAGCTTCTTTCGCAGACCTTCCCGCCTTCGGAACACTGTTCCGCCGGCATGCTTCCTGGCTGAATACAAAATGGTCGCCTTAAAATCTAATGTAAACAAGTTCCTCTTACGACGTCCTCATAAATAAACAAATTCTACCCAATTTACATCATTAAGGATTACTTCACTAACACTTTACATTCATTAATCCTTATCCTCGAGTGGCCTACGAGCTTTGATAAGCGGTGGATCACCCCCTCCCCCTTCCCAAGTAAAAAAAAATAGCTAGCGGAATGAGAAATATTTACCCCCGTGGATTAAATAAAGGATTTCGTTCGAAATTCCATGCATATTCACGAGTCGCTTTACATGTTCCCGTGTTCGACGGGGCGCAGTCTCAGAACGCCGGTGGTTATATCAACCGATACGTTGTGCGAATAATTATCCTAATAATGCAAAAGCCAATCTTCATCTAAAAAAATCGAAATATAATTGAAATCCGTTTTAAAATAAAGTTTAATTCTTATAAAAATTATAATTGTATAACTATTTAAATAAATAAAATGGAGTTCATATGAGTTCATAACGACAATGAAATCTATTGATTTTATGAACAGAATAGATATTTGACTTTGGAAAAATTCTTTTTGAAATAGTAATAGTAATTTTAAGGCGGATTAGTTATTAATTCCTATATCCTGGTGAACCAAATTGAGTAACACCAAACGACTCAAATGCATAATACACCGATCTTATAATTTACAATGAAGCACTTTAATCGATTTTTCTGCTGACTATGAAAATCTAATATATTCAATATGGAAAGTCTCTAAAAATATGTTTAAAATTCTCCAAGAAACTGAAATTTAAAGAATATTCACTAATCAATGTTTAGTAGTTATGGTAAAAGTTTTACAAACGTATGTATTAGCTGGATTTTCAAGAAGATTTTTCTGTCCATTGTTTCCTTTCTTTCCCTCATTTCCACTTTTGTAAGAAATTTAACAAAACTAAATATAGTTCACAATACTCACCCTTATGCCTATCAACTCTGTTTCCAAACTCATACTGATAGTAATATGTAAGTTTCCATAAACGCACTTTTCTAAAGAAAGCAAAAAAACTAAAACTTTGATTGGTAAAATTACATTTAATTAAAAATTAGCTAATATCATCATGAATACAAGGCGTCGTTCAGTCCTGACAGACTATGGGTACCCACTTTAAGGGTGCCTGCGCGTGAAATTTTTGTGGCAAGAGTTCCGCAATCTCCAACCACACCTCTACTGAGTCGACATTGTTGAATACCAGTGGCAAGTGGAGGTTCAGGACGACTGAAAACAATGCCCAGATAAGCGGAAAGCACATACAGCGCTTAGAATTCCCAAATAGTCACCTGAAAACATTATCAATAATTTTTCCCACTCTTTATCTATACCTTAACTTAAACATATTCCATGATCAAAGCTTCTTTCTCAGAACTGCACGCCTGTGGAATTGTCTTCCGTTTTCCTGCTTTCCAGCTTTCTATAATATGGTTGTCTTCAAGTCCAACGTGAATAAATTTCTGATGAGCCGTTTCACTTAAGTTAACAAATTTACCGAACTTCCATTACTATCGATTACTATATTGTCCTTTTGACTACTCTACACTCTTTAACCCTTATCCTTGAGTGGCCTATCGGCCTTGATAAGTGGTGACGTTTATGTAAAAAAAAAAAATCTGGTACTAGCCAGGATCAACGTTGCTTAACTTCGGTGATGTGACGAGAACCGGTGTGTCGACGTGATTATGCTATACATCATAAATCATCATATATTACACAATATTCGAATTTTCAAGTAAATAAATGTGGCAATGTATATTTGAAGAAACAATATAGCAAATCAAATGAAATATACATAAAAATGAAACACGCAGTAAAAATCTAAAAAAGCAACTAAAATATGTTGATTATCATTGATTGTAAATTGTTCTAAATGAAATCAAGCAATTTTTTTTATATGCAGCAATTTATTAATTACTTAGCAGAACAAAATAAATAGCTTTTATTAGTCATTCGACTGGATTTTCTCCTTTTGAAATATGAATGAATTAATTATACACGTATAGGGATTTAAGGCCAATAATAGTGTGGGGGGATAAATTGCCATGCCTGCTATGTTTTTCCCAGACAAAACAAATCGTCCGTTTTATCAATAGTTTTTCGAAAATAATACTATTTTTACACTGCAACATGTTATCTCCTGAAGCAGAAACCTATGAGAAATTTAATGAACCGGTATTTAATTTGAAATAACTACCGCTTCCATTGTTTTCTAATATTAAAGTTGAATGTTGAAACAAAAGTTATAAAAATTTGTTTTATTAATGAATTTCATTTGAATTACATTTAAATTTATATAATTTCGAAGAGAAACTCTTAAAATCTGTGACTCGTTCGATATTCACTTTTAATTCGGAATTTTTCTTTGAAGATCTGTGGAATACCAATATAGAGCTTGAAAAATGATGTAGTTTTAAATATTAATTTTCAAAGATGATAAATCGTTAAACATACCGATGAAAATATTCACAGTTTGTATATTTACTTCAATGTAATTTTATAAAAAAGAAAGATATTTTCAGAAAATATTAGTATATAAAAATCAACGTGTAAAGTGTTAATATATGAAGGAAAAGATAATGCATATGTAATAATCTCATACAAGGGGTGATCTACAAGTATATATATATATATATATATATATATATATATATATATATATATATATATATATATATATATATATATATATATATATGGGGGTCTGTGTCTGTGGCTGTGTGTGTATGTGTGTGTGTTATACTTAATGATTTCTTATTTTATATCATTCTTCAATCAGAGAAAGTTCACGTAGATTTGCTAGTATATCTATCTATCTATTTATATATATATATATATATGTGTGTGTGTATGTATATATCTGATATATGTATATATCCTTCTCTTTATATATATATGTATATATATATATATGTATATATTAGGTTGATGTAAAAATAATGTCGTTTTTTGACGTGTATAAATATCTGATAAAAACGACATTAGTTTTGCACCAACCATATATATATATATATATATATATATATATATATATATATATATATATATATATATATATATATCGATCTTATCTTACGCTGTAAACTTTGTTGGTTTCTTCCTCACCGAGGAAGCTGATAATATTGACACTTAACCAACTGATGTTTTATCTGTCATCCGTTAGACAAAACGGGTGCTGTTCTAATTGTCAACCTTGGCTCAAAGCCTCTCACTTCTAGACTTCTAACCAATTATCGTCGAACATATCTCACTAACTTTAGATAACTCATTATTCACGCTTTCTGAAGCGGATATTGTTGTGTTTTCTTTCTCAACGGTTTGACGGGGGCGTTAATTATTCACTTGCATAATGCAGAGAACGTAGATGGAGAAACTAAAACAATATTACAATGGAAAAAGATGATAAGTGAGACTGATGAAACACGGATCAAAAAGTAAAATTCAACCTCTCATGATCACCGTTATATAAAACAATCAACGGACTAACGCGATCAAGTTTACAAGAAAGCATGATCTTAGATTCGAACGGTGTAATTCACAACTCAGACTCGATACTCAAATTAAAAGAAATTATCAACTCACACTCTAAAAACAAGATTAACAATTAAGGGTTTATTGAAATTCGAACTAACAGGTTCACAAGATTTAATACAAATCAGACATTAAGGGATTCCAGCGATTAAGTTCAGAAAAATGGATCAATTAAACTCAAGTGCTCAAAATCAAGTATTGATTACAAGATTACATAATCAAGTATTGATTTACAAGATTTAGTAGAAATTAAGCTGAAACTACCAATTCCCAAAGGAAGCATTAAATTAGATTCTAACGATCAAGTTAAAAATTAAGGTCTCAAGAGATTTAAGAGATTAAGTAAACAAAAATATACGAATTCAAATTTGACCACTGAAATTCAAGTATCAAACGGTCACGTTTACACGAAGCATACTCGAACAATCGAACTTATAAGGGTAAATCACATTAAAAACAAATGATAAGATCGTAATAAGGTATCAATGCATAGTAAAACGACACAAAACAAGATCAACTCAACTCAGACGAGAATGCTCCTAAATTATAGTTTTATAACGGTCTTCTGCTATTATACGTAGACTCGCTTCTTGTGAAAAATCTAATTTCTCATGGAGTATCCTTAATTATATATCTTTTTAATCACAAATAAATGTGAATAAAATAATCTAAATATATATCTATAAAAGTTAAGGTGTCTGTGTTTGTTGTGTGTGTGTGTGCATTTACCTACGCAATAACTCCGTTAATTTTAAGTCTACAGACTCGAAATTTGATATGCAGGCTACTGAGATTTGGGAAAATCTTTGTGATCCGTTCTCGGTCAGAAATTTGGCTTGTAAAGGGTCAAAGTTCAACTATTTGACCTTTGAGAACTCTACCAAACTCCTCCGACAATTTTGAGTCTAACTTGAAATTTTAGATATAGGTTCGTTGGAACGGCTCTAACTTAATAACTTGATTTGAGCCCCAAGCAATAAATGTTAAGGGGGCATAGTAGGGGTCAAAATTTAAAAAATTGACCCTTTTTTATTTATTTATTTATTATTATTATTTTTTATTTTATTTTATTTTTTTTTTTGCTCAACATACACCTATAAACACCGGGCTACGCCGGGCTTAAATGCTACCATTTGATAAAATAGAGGCCCAACTTTTGGGGGATTTAATGGGTCTATTTTAGTTCGTTTCAACTATTTTGGTGTTTTTGAATATCGAAATGATTTGTGATTTATGATAAATTAAACATCGTTAAATTGTGGTCTTATAAATTTCTTGATATTGTTAGTCGATAAAAGACTAAAATATATGCGATTGGGCTTGAAAGTAGAAACGCTGTTTTCCTAGATTGCGATTTATCGACAGGCGAAAAATCATACGATCACGTGAACAGGAAAAGGTCGGTTTTTCAAAGAATTTCTACAGGTTGGCCCATTTAAAAGTAGCCCAGAAAATGTAGTAGAGGGGAGGAACATTCTTTTATTGTTTAAATTACCTGTAGTGTTAGAAAAGATGCTGGAAGTGCTCTCCGTTGACATCTATGCATTTGCGTTTGCAGATATTGCCTGTAGATCTTCTCTGGTGATTCTTCTGATAGCATTGGTAACGTTCCTTTTTAGTTGGTCTAGATTGTAAGGATTATTTGTATAAACTTTTTGTTTTAAAGTTCCCAAAGATAAAAAATCACATTATGACAAGTGCGGGGAAGGTAGTGCCCATAATCATTTACGTATAGTTCTCTCTTACGTAAATATGTCATGAACTCGTGTCAGTGATCTATGAGACATGTGGCATGTAGCGTCATATTGTTGGGAAAAATGCATGTCATGTGGTGTCAGTTGGTATCTAAAAGAAAGATTAGAGAGATCGGGCTACTTTCAAGTGGGTATTATTTTCGCGTTTATATTTTCTTATTAATATTATTATTGATTTTTAACTACTTTGTAACCGTTTGGAATGCTTACACTCACTAGACACTTTCAATTATGAAAATAAAAAATAAATTTTTTTTTTACATAGATTCTTGCAGCTTGTTTATTATTTGTATTACCACTAAAATATAATATAACTATGTATATATATATATATATGTATATATATATATATATATATATATATAAAGTAATAGCATTCGTGTGTGTGTTTGTGTTCAACTCGCTATGATAAAAAAAATATAAAATGCATATAGTGTGTGTACACCTCTCCTGGTCAAGAAATATTAATGCCCATTGTAGGATACTTCTATTAAAGGATACACCTATTTTTATGTGTAACTTCTAGATACAGCATTCTTCACATCACATATACATCGACTGAGTTATGGTGATTAACATATCACATTAAATTAAATCATTTTAAATAATTAGCTCGATTATATTACTTATTAGACATAATAGCCTCGTTAATACTGTACTATTTAAAAATATAATTTAAAATGTAATTATTTAGTATATTTTCATTTCAATTTATATTTTATTTAACTTAAATTTACTTATTATTATCGTAAATCTGACACCTTTTAATTTTCAAACCAGAAAACCAAGGGGAATAACTGTGATATTTTAATTCTTTGAGTACATTATTAAATATTTCCTATAATAGATTTGTTTTCATTTCGAAATATCTTCTAAGTTGAATAATTATTTTTATTTTTAATTCGGAGGTAATTTTTTTTCGCTTATTCTTAATTTTTAAGTAACCTTTTAGTACTCATACAGACAGTGAACTCAGAGTCCACCCGGCTTTCTCCGGAGCATGACGCCAACAGCCGGAGTAAACCGAGCGTCGCCAATGAAAGCATAACAAGAAAAGATACCCTACCTTAAATTTTAAATTTTATTAACTGTAAAGAAAAATTTTATAATACTATTTTTTGTTCTGTTTTTGCTATATATATAGATATATTTGGTATTCATACAGAGAGTGATCCGTGCTGAAATAATAATGTTATTATTTAAAAAGCCATTCTTAATATGGAGAGGGTGTTTTGTATCTATTCCGTACTTTAACCTAACAATTGAATAAAAAAACATATCATAAAACTTTAATTAAACGTGGACATACGATTTAAAAAATAGCGCGGATCACTCTCTGCATTAGCACCTTATATTTGTTAGATAAATAGTGTTAAAGAGTTTTTGGTCAATGCCAAGTTTCTTTTCAACTCCTCAAAAAACTTTAAAATAACGACTTTTATAGGTTTTCGGTGTTTTTTTTATACAAGATGGTCACCACTTATCAAGGCCTGGAAGCCACTCGAGGATAAGGGTTATTGCGTGTGCAGTATGTTAATGTTGAGATTTGATAAAGTGTCTACTTGAGGAGGCGGTTCATCAGGATTTTGTTGCTGTTGGACTTGACATCCAAGTTGTAGTCAGGTGGGAAACAGGTAGACGGAACAGAGTACCACAGGCGAGCACTTCTAAGAAAGAAGTTTTGTTCATGGAATCTACGTTTTGGTTTTGGCACAGATAAAGAGTGGGGAAAATTTTTACAGTGGTTTCAGCCAGGCGGGTGTTTTTCGTGAAAGATCGACGAGGGGGAGACCAGGGATTGCAGCTCAGACGAGCACTTTCCATGGAAGTTACGATAAAACAAAGGTTCGCAACTTCTCTTCTGTGGTGATGAAAACGAATATAACATTTAAATTTGGGGCATGAAATTAAGAAATTACTTTTTTTAAAAGTGGGGGATCACTGTCCTATATAAATTTGACGTAAAATGAGCACCCATTTTCTGGCCACCTAATAATTTCTTCATATCATAAAACAAATTTAACTGTGATTTTCGTTTTTAGCACCTTCGAAAACCGGCGCTTTTTTTTTTAACTGAGAGATTTGTTCATTAATTTTTAAGTTAGGGGCGCTAATAATGCCGTCAGTAAGCTTACATGAGCGATTTTTTAGGTAGGTATTCAATTATAGAACTTGTATAGTCTTAACAGGTGCTTCTGTAGTTGAATTAACCGTTTTTCCGTAAGTAACGTGCCGACATTAACAATTAAACCATTAAAGCAGAATCGTTTAATATTTCACATACATTCTGTTTATATTAGGGGGCTCCACATCCCCCTAATGTAAACAGAATTTTTGTGAAATATTTAACTGCTGAAGCATCTGTTATATAAGTTGTAAATAAAAAAAAGTATGTTTTTGTAAACTTACTGACAGCATAATTAGCGTCCTAAATTATGAGATGAACAAATGAACGAATCTTATCAAAAAAAAAAAACAGCGCCGGTTTTCGGCGATGCTGAAAACAAATATCTGTTAAATTTGTTTTGATATGAAGAAGCCAGAAGGCAGGTGCTCATTTTACGTTAAATTTATATGGGAACGTGATCCCCTACTTTTTGAAAAAAATTTCTTCATATCATGAAAACTACTTATCTGCCCCAAATTTAAATGTGATATTCGTTTTCAGCACAACCGAAAACCTTTAAAAATGTTTTTGAGGAGTTTGAAAGAAACTTGACATTGACCTATTTTTTGTTCGAGAAAAGGTTCAAAGGTAAGTCAAATATACACTTTTGTTTTTGTAAAGTTCTTTTTTCAAGAAAAATTGCAAAAAAATTTTTCTTTGTTTTTTGGGGTGTTATTTTTATTTTATTTTTATTTTTTTCCTCAAGGAAACTGAGTGGGATAGATATGTTTTTCTTTTTTTTTCATATTAAAACAAATATTGTTCTTGTTTCTTCAGACCGTTGTTTTATTAATGGTGTATGTGCGTAAAACGTATTCCCCATTCGCGCTGGAGGTCTTTCCGTGTTGCTCGCTCAAACGCCCACAATGGCAATTTTAGGCCTAGACTTGGCAAAAAAAAGGTACCAGTCCGGATGATGTAAAGGTTCGGCATTTGGTAGCCTGGCACCTCCAGGCACAGCCATCGCTTACCTTTCCTTATCCATATGATGCACAAGTTTTCGTCCATGCCAATAATTTTTTTTCTTGACAAAAGTCGAGGACTCCAGTTGGTGTTTTCAGCTCTAAAATAAGGGTGTAAAATTCATGCTTTTTTAAGTACGAAATGGTGTGCTTTTTTTTTTCTAATTTATTATTTTTCTTCCTCTTCCAAATTGTCGTCTGCTGCTTTGAATGTTCAACTCGCGCGAACGCGCGTCGCGTTGAAAACCATCGCGCTACATTGCCATTGGTCCAGCTTTATGTTTCATCAGACGGCTTAATTTTCTCGGCGACGCTCGGCTTACTCCGGCTGTTGACGTCATGTTCCGGAGAAAGCCGGGCGTGAGCTGAGTTACGTCTGGATCACTCTCTGCATGAGTACAAACCTTTTTTATTTGTTATTGTTGAGTTATCCGGGTTTTTTTAAACCTGTATTTAGTAGTTTTACGCTGATATAATTCATCGTTCTGTTTATAATTGTTTATTTTTGATTAAAAAATTACAGTCATTGAACTATAAGTGGTTTGTTTGCCATACTTATAGGTATGCACTGAACAGATAGCATAATACTTAAAAGTTAAATTGAAATTTTGATATATCTTTTTATTTAAACACAAAAAAACAATTGGAACGCTGAAAACGTACACAGTAAAACAATACGTTCTCTAATCTTTGTAAACGGGTTAATGTAGATTTATTTGTAAAAAAAATTGCGTGAAAATAACTTAAACGTAATACCGAAATGAACGATGTAAAAAAAATTCAGAAAGTATTAACAATTTTTTATTTGGATAATTTAAACGCGAAAAAAAAAACAATTGGGACGCTGAAAACGTACACAGTAAAACAATACGTTGTCAACGGGTTAAAGTTGATTTATTTGTAAAAAGATTGTGACGGTATAGTTGTAATACAGAATAGTTGCAAAACAACCCCACCCTTCCCATGTTAAATAATAATTTCTAAATAATAGCGGTAATATTTTAGTGCGCAGATCAAATTCTGTAAAAGTAACGATTTATGTTTATTTGTTTACGCTATTATGGGTTTATGTTTATGTACGCATACGCAACGGGAAGTCGTAAACCGGATGTTGGGGTACAATACCTGTTACCAGGCCATTTGAGTTTTATAATTATATAGATTTAATATAAAGAATAGGGTTTTTTTTACCATATATGATATCACATATATCAATATGGTATAATTATTACCATAAATCGGTATTTTTTTTTTTTTAGTTTAATGACCCCTCGGCAGTCACCTTTGAATTGTCGACTTTTATAGGTTTTGGGGGACGCTGAGAACGAATATTTCATTCATTACTTGCGCAAACGAGTAAATATTCATATTTTAGACATTTAGTATCCAACGTAATAACTACAGTTTGGCAAGCAACATTGCCGCCCGTGTATTTACTACAAAATACAAAAAAGAGCCAAAAAATGACCCCAGGCATCTTTTCACTTTCTCATGATTGGACAAATAATTATTTTTATGATTAAAAAAAGACATTTATTTTCGTTTTTTTTTTTTTTACACAAACCGATTTTTTTTTCTGACACCAAATCTGATAATCAAACCCGTCGCAAATTTACCGTTTGCATGGTATGAACTCCTGGACCCTGGACGTTTTGAAGAAATCTTAGTGTCAATAAAGTGGGGGATCACTTTTCTATGATAATTTAACCTAACATGAGCACCCACACGTTGATCCCCCCCCAAAAAAAAACATTATGTTTATATTGGGGCGGGAGGATGTCGGCGGCGACGGGGGAGATGTTGGGGCGTTGTTGTAATTGTACTATCGAGAAATGTTTCCTGTGAAGGTGTGTTTTGCAATGAGCATAAATGAAAGTCAATGTCAGACGGTTAAAACAATTGGTGTAGACCTGACATCAGACTGCTTCAGTCACGGTATGTTCTACGTCTCCATCAGGACAGAACGTTCAGAAAAAACTCTACATTCTGGCCCCAAATTAAAGAAGCAGAAATGTAGTTTACCACGAGGCTCTTCAATGAAAAGTTCTACAAAAGGATATGATGAAAAACTGATATGATCTGATTGTGGTATGTTTTCAGTATTCAATGTGTTAGATAAGATTTAAGCATCGAGTTGAAATTTACTTGCCTCTTACAATATCCACTTACTGGAAAGGTGTCCATAAATCGCGTACCTAAGTGAGCAGAAAAGTCTCGTGCGATACGGGGGTATCTTTGCTAGTGTTTAATAAAGTGGGCTGATGTAACAATAATTTAATAAAATAGAAACAACGTTTTTTTATTGTATTAGGACAAGTTTTTTTTAATTAAGTTCGTAAATTGTATTCCTTGTGTAAATATAAGATATAAAATATGAAAACATTATTTTCATATTTTATATCTTATATTTACACTTTTTCATACATTTTGTTTGACGTTTTGACATTTTATTCAAAGTGGGTTTTCAATAACACTTCCATCTATTTACAGATTCGAAATTGTCTGTGAAGGGAATGAAAATACATCATTTGAACTAATTGCTCAATCGGTTTACGAACAAATGTGAGTATACATATGTGAGTATAAAAATGTGAGTATACAAATGTGAGTATACAAATGTGAGTATACAAATGTGAGTATACACATCTAAATGGTGAATGGGGATGGAATTGGGAGGAAAGAAAAAGAAAGGTAAAGAAACAAGATTTTTAAAAAAAGGAGAAGAAATAAGAGAGGAGAGAAAGGAAAAGAGGAAAAGAAGGCGAAAAAAGAGAAGAGCAAATAGGGAAGAGAAAAGGAGAAAAGATTAAGGAGCAGAGGAAAAGGAGAAGAATAAAAGGAGACGAAAAAAGAGAAGAGATAAAGGAGGCGAAAAAAGAAGAAGAAGAAAAGGAAGCGAAAAAAGAGAAGAGATAAACGAGAAGAGATAAAGGAGAAGAGGAAAATTAGAAGAGATAAAGGAGAAAAGATAAACGAGAAGAGATAAAGGAAAAGAGAAAAAAGAGGACAAGAAAGGGAGAAGAGGAAAATGAGACGAAAATAGGGAAGAGGTAAAGGAGAAGAGAAGAAAGAGAATAGGAAAAGGGAGAAGAGGAAAAGGAAGCGAAAGACCAAAAGGAGAAGAGGAAAAGGAAAAGAGGAAAAGGAGAAGAGGAAAAGGAAAAGAGGAAAAGGAGAAGAGGAAAAGGAGAAGAGGAAAAAGAGACAAAAAGAGAAGAGATAAAGGAGCAGAGATAAAAGAGAAGAGAAACAGGAGAAGAGGAAAAGGAGAAGAAGAAAAGGAGAAGAGGAAAAGAAGAGGAAAAGAGGAAGAGCAAAGTGGGCAAAAAAGAAAAGAGAAAAAGAAGAGGAAAAGGAGACGAAAAAAGAGAAAAGCAAAAGAAAAAGAGGAAAAAGAGAAGAGATAAAGGAACAGGAGATACGGAAAAGGGGAAGATGAAAAAGAGAAGAGGAAAAAGAGAAGAGATAAAGGAGAGGAGTAAAAGGAGGCGAAAAAAGAGAAGAGGAACAGAAGGAGAGGAAAAAACAGAAGAGTAAAAAGAGGAGAGGAAAATAGCAGAGATAAAGAAGAGGAAAAGGAGAAGAGGAAAAGGATGCGAAAAAAGAGAAGAGGAAAAGGAGGGAAGGAAAAGGAAAAGAGATAAAGGAGAGGAGTAAAAGGAGACGAAAAAGGAGAAGAGATAAAGAAGAGGAAAAGAAGAGCAAAGGAGACGAAAAAACAGAAGAGCAAAAAGAGTAGATAAAAAAGAGCAGAGATAAAGGAGAAGAGGAAAAGGAGAAGAGGAAATTAAGAAGAGAAAAAAGAGAAAAAAAGGACGAGAGGAAAAGGAGGAGAGGAAAAGGTGACGACAAAGGAGAAGAGGGAAAGGAGAAGAGATACAGGGGAAGAGGAAAAGGAAACGAAAAAAGAAAATACCAAAAGGAGAAGAGAAAAATGGATAACAATATAATGAAAACGAAGGAGAAAGAAAAAAACAAGTAAAGGAGAACATTAAATTCATTTGGTTATTCCCTAAGCTCAAGGAAAACTTTAGAGGCTGTAATTATGAGACAATTGAGGAAATGAAAAAGGGTCGGCGAGGGCATTGACACGCTCACTCAAGAGAATTTCCACAAGTTATTGGAACGGTACAAGGGCGGATGAGATCACTTCAAGGGGGAAATAGAGTTTCATGTTTGTATTATCAATAAAAGTGTATGCACAAAAAAGTCTGGAAATCATCTCGTATATATATTAGCAATAAAATTTGGGTAACCCAAACTAAAATCGATGAACCATCGTAAACATATGATATTCTGCTGAATCTCGAAGCTTCCCTAGAAAATCCAAGAAAATGATGGCTCCCTCCATTTTTTTTTTTTTTACATTTATATTCACCTCAAGCAAATCACATTGTCGCTAATAAGCAATAGGAGCCAGATTAATAAAGAGTTGTGCAACGAGATACGTCTTCGTATTACACTTATGTTTCTGCATGTTGGTAAAGTCGGGAAACAGAAAACAGAGAGGGAATTCCAAAAGAAGACAGTTCGTGTAAGCAAGCTTATAGACAAATTCCTATTTCGCATAATAACGGACAAGGTGTCTAAATATCCAGCAGAGGAAAGGAATCTGATAAAATATGAAGCATAAAAAAACGACTTAAAACAATAAAACCTTATATCACAAACAAGTTTTAGGGAAAAATCGGTGTCGACACATTGAACCTTTACAACTATATCTATTACGGATGGAGATTTGATATTTGTTTGCCTGAACCGAAACTATAGCATTATGTAACATCACACACGTTTTAACATGTCGTGACTCAACACGTTGTAGACTCCGTCGCAAAGGAGGCAAAGACAAGGAATAGGGAAAAAAAATCGACTCGCTGTTTCAGGTTTTAAGAAAATTCATTTATTCCTCATTCTCCGGCCACGTGTGACTTTAACGTTATCCTTTCGAACGTGATCTTCATCTAACGTGATCTTGATCCTCTCGAATGTGATTCCAGTCTGCGCATACATTCATTTTTATATCTTTTTCTTGTATTCTTTGCCGTGACATCACTTCGCACACAGCTTGGTATTTGGAATTTTACGATTGCACGACTTTTTAATGCTAAATTCAGTTTACTATACCATTGCAGATTAATATACTATATTAAAATGCTCAATTCATTTGGGTCTAGTGCAATATCTAATCTATTGTCATGATATCTTTCCCCCTAGATATTATATCTTCTTCTTGGGGCGAGGTGTAATGTAGTATTTTTTCTAGGCATGATATGGTAGTTATCTCCAATTCGGGGGTCTAATTTAATAAGAGATTATCCTAACATGCATTATCTTTTCTTTGGAAGGTTCGTGTAGCTTATGTTAGTTTGTTTTTATGGCATGCGCCCGAACATTACTTCTTATTTTGTGTAAGAAGGCGTTATACATGTCTGGTCGTCATGATACTATCCTGGCAGTGTCGGGACAATATGTGACCGAAGGGGCAATATATTTTCTAGTGTGACTAAAAATAAAAGCAAAACCTGAAATGCAAATCACAACCATGTACGACAAAGAATGTATAAACTAAACTTCTTCTGTATAAATGAACTAAAAAGTTGATATCCCGTAAAATACAATCAACAAACTAGTGTATTTCATATTAAATCTATTTACGGCTAAATAAATTTGAACACGGTACAATGATTATACTAGAATTTTTACGGAAGAATGTTATAGTGTGTTTGGAAAGGAAAAGGTAAGCATCGCATCTGTGGTCCTCCATGTCATGTCATGAGTCTGTATTTTAAGTAAGATTTTAGTTTCTTCATTTTCCTCTTTTTTTCACTCTTTGATTAAATTTTTTTTATTGCATTTTCACCCCAAACAGGTCCTGGGTATGACCTAAAACTATATCCGATGGTGAGGCCTCACCTTGCGGGCCTTGGGGAGTGTGGAGCCACCCTTTAGTTGCCATTGCTCCCAGGTCCACTCTGCCCCGGAGTGGTAGTACCTGTTAGGGTCCCAACTATGGGTTAAATAGAATCCGACTTAAAAACAAATATACTCCATTAAAAATCGTTCCTCAAAATAACTAGATTCGACATTAAATAGCCTGAAAAAGGTTGATATGCCGTAAAACAAAAACAACCAACCAATCACCCAAAACAAGGCACATTGCCACTTTGGTGTAGGGGGCTACTATCAGGGACATAAGCATCAGGGGCACTGTGTAGGGAGTTGAGCAGCAAGATGTCGGTTCACGTTACACTTGCACTTCTGCATGTCAGTACAGTTGGGGAAGCAGTGACCCGGAACGGAATTCCAAAGTCTAGCGGTTCTGGGGAAGAAACTACGGGAGTAGTGCATAATTAGTTAACATAATTAGTTAACATAATTAGTTAACATAATTAATTAGCATAATTAGTTAACATAATTAATTAACATAATTAATTAACATAATTAGTTAACATAATTAATTAACATAATTAGTTAACATAATTAGTTAACATAATTAATTAACATAATTAGTTAACATAATTGATTAACATAATTAGTTAACATAATTAATTAGCATAATTAGTTAACATAATTAGTTAACATAATTAATTAACATAATTAGTTAACATAATTAGTTAATATAATTAATTGCCAGGGTCTTAATACCATACTTGTCCCTTGTCCCTTATTTTATTATTTCAAGCTGTATGTTTCAATTAATCACCTCTATATTTTTTTAGATCTGTTTATTTTGGTTTCTTTTGTTTTATTTTTTTTAAACATGAGTGTGGTTTATCTCCACTACTCTTTATATCCGAACACTACTCTCTCTTTGAAGATAAATTCTCCTTAATTTGTGATTTGCACTACTTTAAATTATGTCAGACAGACTAAATGTAGTCAACGAATACACAAAAACAGACAGACGAATGGACAGATAGATAATTTTTTTCTCTTATATTAGTATAGAATAAAGGTAGGGAACGGTGTTCTCTAGGTGCCGTTGTTGTGATCCCCAGTGCGAAATGCTAAGCACAGATTAGGGGCGAAGTTATTACCTTTTCCCTTCTCTTCTCTCGCCCCATTTAATATGGCTTTTTTTTTTTAATTATGTTTACATTCTTTTTTGTCAACCGGCACCGAATGACAGTAGGTCGTGACCTTTGCCTCGTTTTCCAATAAAACGTCGAAGATTTATCGCTTCTTGAATCGAAGCTCTCAGCTCTGCAGGTGACGATAACTCCGGAAGGCCTTGATCATGGATCCGTTTCCTCTTGAAATCTTTTTATTTTTTTTTTTCTTATTTTATTTCATGCTTATTCTGTTTTTTTATAGTTTGTATGTTTTAAATTTTTTCGACCTTTCCCAAATTTGATCGGATATCTCTCTTGAAACTGTTACGGGCAATTTTTACATTGTCTTACGCCTTCGTTTTCTTCGCTTACGACGAACCAATTGTATTATCCAGTCATAGTTTAACTCAATATCATATTCCGGTATATTTTTATTGTTATTCATTTTTTTTTTTTTTTTTTTGTCTCAATTTACTTTCCATCTGTTAAGGTTTTCTTTGGTTGTTTGCCATTAGGATATATATATATATATATATATATATATATATATATATATATATATATATATGTGTGTGTGTGTGTGTGTGTGTGTGTGTGTGTGTGTGTGTGTGTGTGTGTGTGTGTGTAATTATTTTTTGTAAGGCTCCTTCAGTCTTTGACAGACTATGGATACCCACCGTAGGGGTACCTGTGCGTGATTTTTTTTTTTTTTTGTAGTAGGAGGTGCGCAATCTCTAATCACTCCTCTCCTGTTAAATACCAGTGGCAAGTGGAGTGTATGTTCAGGACGACTGGAAACAAATGCCGAGATAAGCGGAGAGCACATACAGCGCCTAAAATTCCCAAATGGTTACCCATCTGATACTAACCAGGCTCAACGTTGCTTAATTTCGGTGTATCAACTCGATTATGCCGTGTATATATATATATATATATATATATGTGTGTGTGTGTGTGTGTGTGTGTGTGTGTGTATGTGCGCGTGCGTGCGTGCGTGAAATTTTTCCTTTGAGCTTCTGTTCCATGTATTGTGAACGTTTCACCAATGTTTTTATTTTGTTGTAAACTTTTTGGACAGTTTTTAGTTTTAAATGCTGTTTTCTATTGAAAGCATTGCCCGTCTATTGGTATGTGACCCTAGCACAATTGCACTGTCATGCTTCAGTTCGAAATAGTATTTTCGGTTACCTTTAATGCTTAGATTTTACATAGCATATTTTTTGTGTGCCGATTATGCACAAGTAAAATATTTTCCTGGGAAATAAACTTTAGTTTGAAATATCATTTCTATCAGTTTCCTTTATTTTATCCTTTAGTCTTCGAATTTTTTGAAAAATGGTTATGACAAAAGAGAAAGAATTTCTTTTTTACAATCTTTTTATTTCACACTTATCCTTGGTTTGAAGATTCATGTACTGAAAGTAGCATTTTAGCTTCTTATATGAAATAGTCTCGTGCCTTGTCTGGTGCGATTTACATATAAAATGTGTCAATCGCTTTACTGCAGATTAGTAAAATATCAATATTTCACTAAATATAAGTCACAAAAAAAATGAAAATTTTATTATCAAATAACTGTTTCAGGGTTAGTTATTTCCCAAAATTTTATTCAAATCCATGCGATATTCACGAAGTTATGATATTTTATTTATTATCAAGTAATTTATACTGTCCATTGCTTTATTGCAGGCTTTTTACAATGCCAAAAAAAAAAGCAATTTACTTCAAAGGATGCCCTTTGGAGGAAAGTAGTTCATGTCGCCAGAACCATAATACCTGTTCAGATCAAACAATTGACTTCTTCGGTCGACAAAAGATTGTTTTAAGCTATTTTAAAAAAAATTGTGGATATGTCGATAAGTAATTAATTTATTTTAGGCTTGTACCTTGGATGTTTTTTTGTTTATTATTCTTTGACAGAAAAATATAATAAAAAGTAAAGTTTTCAGACATTGTATTTTTGCCCTTATAAAACATTTTAAGAGACCTGCAATAAAGCGATGGACAGTGGGAATTCCTTGAATAAAATGTCATAACTTTGTGAATGTCACATGAATCTGAATAAATTTTCGGGAAATAACTAACCTTAAAGCAGTCATTTGATTATAATATTTAAAAAAAAAAATTGTGACATATATTTAGTGAAATATTGATATTTTACTAATCTTCAATAAAACTATTGACGCAGTTTTGATGTTGTTGTCATATTTTTGTGATATAAAGCATTTACTTTGAACCGTTGCTTATTTTTATATTTTGAATTTGGGATCTCTACGCGCTGAAGAGAGAAGTTACCTCTTTTTTATTAAGTTTTTTTTATTCATCGTCCTTACTTTGACGGGATTTATTTTTTTTTATTTCTTAATTATTTGTATTTATTTAATATTAAAAAAAAAATTAATATTGCATATGCATATGATTTTATCCATATACACGTGTTTCCAGGTTAAACCCGGCATCTTAGGAAAGAAAAATTAAAAATACAAAAAAATAAGCAACATTACAGTCAACTAAACCGAAAATAAGGAGGAAATTTCTAAGTCTAGCAGTTCAAGGGAAGCAAATATCAGAGTAGAAGACCCTTTTCAATGAAGATTTGGAATTTCGGAGCACATTCCTAAAGTATTTTAAAACAAGCACCGGGTTGTAACATTGCATTGGGTCAGAGGTTGGAGCTTATCTTATAGTTCGGGCTTTGAAGAATGGGGATGTTTTTTCAATCCTGCCCAATAGAGAGAAATTAAGTGTGGATGCACCAACCCGTATGTGCAACTGTTTTTGGTATAGCGTATCTAAAATTGGTTTACTGCGTTTTATTTATTTATTTTAGATAGTATTTGATTTATTATTATAATTACTATTCAGTACACGTTAAGTGTTCTTACACAGGTCCTTATCAATTATTGCTTACTGATAATGACCGGTGGTGTTCTCTCAAATCTGAGTGACAAGTTTGCATATATTCCGCAATAGTTGCTTTCCATTGATTTCTCGTTGGCAACGACTATTGGTTTGATTTTCGAGTTGGGTGCTAATAAGCTTTCTTGTTCTTATTTATATCTTTTTCTCTCTTAACTATAACATGGTCGTCTTCAAGTCAAATGGCAACAAATAATTGTCGAGCCGTCCTCTTCAGTAATCAACTTGTGCCCTTCTCTACAATGATTATCTTCACACATTAAAACTAACTTTTGAGTGGCTTTTGGCCTTGATTCATTAGTATTAGGTTGGTGCAAAAATAATGTTATCTTAGCACCAACCTAATATAAAAAATGTTATTCATTAATGTTATTTTTGTTTATAGAATTATATAGAAATGTGTGTGTGTGTGCGTTTGCGGCCATTATATTATTATATTTAGATATTTCCAAACAAAACCTGAGTCATTTATGGTTAACGATAAAATTATAAAACAATAATATTTACACCACTGAAACATTAAGAATATAAAAAAACATAAGCCTCCTTTCAACAGTGGCGGCAGTGTGGGTAGGGGGTAGATTAAATACCAGTGGATCCTCAAAATTGACAGGTTTCAACGTCTAAAGAGGATTTAAGGTAAATTAGCGCAGATTATTTTTAAAAACGGAGGAGCGAGAAGAACCCGACGGTCGTGGCCAGTGCAGCGTTTTCTTCTCTTTTTTTTCGATACGTCAACGTCCACTGCGAGAGAATTAACGGGTGGTTCTAAGGTTTCTTGTCGAATCACCTCTGCTCGACTCTGTAAGCTTATTAAAGATATTTGTGCGAATGAGATAACGGGAAAAATCCATTGTTTTCCAGAAAAAAAAAGCGTTGTGATCTTTCTGGAAGTGACGGCGAGAAGCAATAAATTGCTAGGAAAATCTCATACGCGTTCTGATAACTAATGAAATGTTTTTTGACAGCAAATATATTGTATAAAATATCGGCCATTGTATTTAATATTATATATATATATATATCATTTTATGACAAAATACGTGGCAATGAATAATTATATTTTAAAAATAATACATATGCAGCTCCCTATTTAGGGGTACCAAAATGGTCAAAGGGAAAATTATTCCCAACTTGCATTTAGATAATAATGCACTTCCATATAAATAGTTGAAGTCATTCAATAAGTATCGCTAACAAAAACAAAGAAACAACATATATATATATATATATATATATATATATATATATATATATATATATATATGATTTTCTGTAATGTCTGATAAAGTTACTGGATCGATTAGGTAACCGAAACATGTGTTACTAAGTAGATAAAACGGTAATAAAAAATAAAACATATTTGCTCTGCAAATTCTTCAGGCTTTTAATAATTACCATTTTTGCTCTCTTTATCTCTCTCTCTCTCTCTCTCCATATATATATATATATATATATATATATATATATATATATATATATATATATATATATATATATACATGGCTTCATTAGTAAGGACCTAATCTATTCTGCTACCATTAACCGTGAGAAATACTGTTGAAATTTAAACATTTATTTTTTATGTTTTTAACGCCTAATAGAGTGATATAATCATAATATGATGATCTACGCATAAGAGCTAATTTGGTCGACTTTTTAATTCAATTGAAATGTTCAACGATAAGAAACGATATATATATATATACATATATATATATATATATATATATATATATATTTAGTGGCGATGGTAATTAATAAAAACTGAAGAAAGTGCTCAATACTGTTGTAGAGCAAATATGCGTTTTATTTTTTATTACCGTGGATCTGAAGATTGTGAACCTGATTATACAGGGGAAGTCAGTTCCCATATAGTATCTGCCAAAGCTGGTATTTTTGCCTCTTGCGGTAGTCCGAAATAATAAAAAGTGCAGGTGCGTAACCACAAAGCTCATACTAGAAAGGTTTTTTGCTGCTTCTGAGTTGAGGATTCATTGGTAGATAGCACATAGTCTCTGGATAGGACTTGTCGACCAGTTTGCTGAGCGAAACTTTTGACCAAAGTGAAATTGCCTGATCCTCTTTTTAAAGTGTACTCGTGTACATTTTTTCCGACCATTGACGCTATGATTGCTTCTCCTTTGGAGTTTGCTCTGTCCACATTAGCCTTTTTGTCTTCAGTTATTCCAGTGTTAATGGATGGATCTTTCGTCAAAGAGTAATATATCTGAAGAAACGCAAGGAGCTTTCATGTATCACTCACATCTCTTTTCTTACTGAAATAGCCTCCTGGTGCTGGTCACAAGTGTGATAATAAATGCCAGCTAAATCATGCATCTTAAATTTGATTTCAGTGCACATTGGCAGTGATATCGTCCATACCAATCGTTGAATTTCGTCCATTCCTCTGCCATGAATAAGACTTCCAGACGTCTCCATGCTTCGCATTAGCACATGCTTAATAACCAGATCAATCTACAAGTCAGCCCAGTACCGATCGTTTCATCTAATCACATGGAATCCTTCAGAAAATTTCTGGTACATTTCAGGATGGATTTTCGGCAACTTGCTGCAAGTACAAGTAGGCGAAAGGTGAAATTCCCAGTTTTCGGTGCGCTCTGCCTTGAAAACAATTGCAGGATCTTCACAATATCACAATTACAAGAAACCCTCTCTACCACCCATAGCAATGGCCAACGACTCTTTATCTGAGAGTCCATCTTTCAAACTCCTTGGCCTAACGTTCACAGGAAACATGAGTTGGAACAATTACATTGAAGGCATTGCCAGGGCCGCTGCAAGAAAGGTAGGCTCTCTCTACCGTGCTAGAAAACTACTAACACCCGAAAGTATCCTGTACCTCTATAAGGCCACCATTCGCCCATGTATGGAGTATTGCTGCCACATCTGGGCTGGTGCATCTGCTACTAGTCTCTCGCTCCTTGACAAGGTTCAAAAGAGAGTCGCAAACCTGATAGGCCCTGAACTGGCATCTAAGCTTCAGCCTCTGTCCCATCGACGAAATGTTGCATCCCTCTGCCTTTTCTACAAGTATTTTAGTGGTGAATGCTCTGACGAACTGCAATCACTTGTGCCCCCACGACGCGAGCAACCTCGACAAACCCGACAGGCTACTAGATCCCACCCCCACACTGTAGAGGTCCCTAGATGTAAAAGATCTTTTTACTCCAATAGTTTCTTCCCCAGAACCGCAAGACTCTGGAATTCCATTCCAGGTCCCTGCTTCCCCAACAGTACTGACGTGCAGAAGTTCAAGTGTAACGTGAACCGACACCTTGCTGCCCAAATCCCTACATAGTACCCCAGTAGTTGTTGCCCCTGATAGTAGCCCCCTACACCAAAGTGGCAATTTGCCTTGTTTGGGGTGAAAATGTAATAAAAAAAAAAAAATAAAAAAAAAATATCAAGTTATTGAATCCCCAATTTTACTGTTTGCTAGTCAACCATCGCATCCTTCACATGGTTGATGCTCTGGACAATCGTGGTCACACTCTTATAACAGAACATTATCCAATGTCTCAGTCCTATCTAGAAGCCCTTTCAATAATCCCTGAGCTTTCTTTCAGATCTACGTTTTGGGGAAATGACTCTTATGCATCAGTGTTGGGTTGATCATCGTCGGTGAAATGTGAAACTGGTAAATCATATACTTTCGCTAAAAAATTGCATTAAGAGCTGACACAACTATGAAGTGAGACTGATTAGTTCTTGCGATTTGTTTGCCACCTAACATGTGCTTGACTCACAAGTTCAGAAAGTTCTTGCAATCTAGAACCTGTCATCAAATGACCAACTGACTCTAGCAATCGCGTCTCTGACAAATGATTTCAGGGAACTGGAACTAGTCCGTGACTCGACTATCATCATTGCGTTATACCAAAGTAGCTCATCGTATGTTTATTTTACAGTGATCACCGCTTATCAAGGCCCGGAAGCCACTCAGGGATAAGGATTATTACGTTAGTGTGGAGATTTGATGAAGTGTTTACTTAAGGGGGCGGTTCATTAGGAATCTGTTAACGTTGGACTTGAACACATCCAAGTTGTAGTCCGGTGGGAAACAGACAGACGGAACAGAGAATGTTAGAATAGGTGTAATGTTTTTTTCTGGTAAAATCACTGATGTAAAATAACATTGAGTACACGCAGATTGGGTTATCAAGTCCATTTCGATCACTGGCAAAAAATGTGGCTGATTTCCCAGAATATGTTCCTTTGTGTACTGACTGCATAAGGCCTGATCATGCGATTCGGGATGGATGTAAAATTAGCGAAACCTCTCAAAGGATGTTAACATTAGCAGTGAAATCTATAACTTCTTTGCTTGGAGCTGTAAATCTTGATGTTGATCCTTCCAATCCTTATTATATCTTCAATCCTTGGAACTGGTTTTGCTTTTACTTTCCCGGGTGTAAAACACGCTATGATGCCTATACCGTGGAATGTGTCAATATTCCTTACATTATGGTCCACATTATCAGCTACAAACTGCACAAATTCAGTCTCAAGAGAAGAGAGAGTTTCAGCGCCATGAACAAGAGCAGCACATTTTTTCGAATTTCTGAACTTCCAAATAAGATGAAGAGGAGCCATGCTTATTCAGAATGTCAATTAAGAAACTCGATCCAAATTGGGCATACATTTCTACTGCTAAATTAAACTGCAATGGTGCAAGAACTCTGGATTAACAGCCTATATTATTGATTGGCCTATTGTTGCAAGTTTCAAATTATTGTCTCTTCTTGCAAATATCTTCCTGAGAAAGATCAACAATGTTTTAGGAACATATTTAAGAATCGCATCCTGTTCAAGATCATTTTAGACGGGTCATATTCTGAACTTGCTTGGATACTTATAATGTCATTATGTATCAGCTTAGCTTCTGTCGCTATGATTCTAATGGCCTCTGATTCTGAATTGTTTGTTGAGCGACTCTGTGCATAGTATTCATGGTGAATACATTTGATATACTTAAGAATGTAACAACATTAGGTTCCCAACTAATTTCATTCACAATAATTTTGTCTTTGAAATGTTCTAGCAATCGTGGTTATATGTGATACTGTATGGTTCAAAGCCAGTGTCCTCGAGAATTTCCTGCATTCTTTTAAGATAATCAATGGTGAGTTACTCTTCATTTTACTGCAAATAATTAGCAACTTTCGGAAATGCCTGCTTTATCTCTAAATCCTCTGGTCTACCAAGGTTTTGTTTAAGCAGCAGAGCATTCCTTAGGAATGTTCTCATTGGAATCAAAGTTTGCAAAACATGTTCTGTGATAAAGTTTGCAAAACATGTCTGTGAAAACGTGCTTCTTGTGAAACAAGCTCACCTACATAATATATTCTACCTTTAACAGTGGATGCCCAGCCATCATTTTTTCGGATTTCTCACAAACTTTTGTCACTCTGTCCTTAAACTCAATAATTTCTATATGGGAAACATCAACAACTCTGTACTTTTTATCAGATTTTGCTCCAGAACCACAAAAAAGATAATGTTCCTTAAATTTAAACAAAGAACGGATTGCATGAGACGGCACTTCATCATGAGTGGACCTGTTTTTACGGTCACTTTCTATGTATTTCGGGTTGATCTAATACCGTTTGCATTTCTTATGAAGACGTCGACAAATCTGAATTATGATCTTCTCTCCACGTTGTTCAGAAGCTCTTTTAATGGAATCTATTCCCTTCTAGCTGACGATGAATGTTTCTCCATTACTAGACATCCCATTATTACAAATAGCACACTTGTCAGCGTCTACATATATATATATATATATATATATATATATATATATATATATCAGTACATCATATTGGCCAACCTGAAACTAGAATATCACAAAATATTAAAATTCTGCATTAATACATTAAAAAAGACAGAAATAAGATATGAGAAGTTATAATTATATTTAACTTTATGAAAATTGCTATTTTAATCCAATTTAACATTGCTACATGTATTATTTTTGAAGATGAATTTACAGTTGTTGAGTTAAGAGAAGGGGGGCTGGAATCGCCGGCAATCTTTAAAAATGGCGGTCGTTGTCCCATTTCGTCAAAGGTACGTGTTGGACAACTTTTTTATCTAATAGAGAGGTTATTCATACCCAAAATCCAGGTGGAAACTTTTGTTAGAAATTTAAGCGTGGTTCAGTCAAAGAATCAGCTAGATTGACTGGACTATTCTGTTAAATTATACACGAAACCGAACTAGTTTGATGTCGATTAACTAATTACTCGATGGTTATGAAGTTAAAAACAATGCTGCTAGTCGTAAATGTCGGGATTTTGTAATATATTTAATTTAATTTAGTCTTATGCAATGTCCTACATAAAATTTCAGATACTTTTGATTTTGATGGA
This sequence comes from Euprymna scolopes, assembly GCF_053919585.1. Classification (NCBI taxonomy): domain Eukaryota; kingdom Metazoa; phylum Mollusca; class Cephalopoda; order Sepiida; family Sepiolidae; genus Euprymna; species Euprymna scolopes. The sequence goes on along the minus strand of NC_136483.1, from coordinate 134,122,495 downwards.
ATTTTAACAATAGGTATTGATTATAAATTCATTAGAAGGGAGACTCGATGATGTACGGGATTGAATGCGAACTAACAAATGTTCCACTCTCACATACTCTTACTGTCATCGCTTATATTTTAATTAAATCGGCTGATTTCTTGCTCTAGTTAGGGATCTCCACCGCAATGTACCAGGAGAAAGTTTCACATGCCTCCACGCAGTGACTTAGTTCACAACACATTGTATCAAGTTGATAAGTAAGGTCTTGCAGTTTTTAACTTTTACGGGCAAACGAAAATATCTCGATTTAAACAAAAAGTTATTCATCAAAATCAGCACCATCAGAATCAAAACACTTTTGCCAGACGCAAAACTTGTGTATTTATGCCAGTAACGTAAAAATATTGCGTTCTGGTAGTGATGAAGTCCCTGAAGGCGTTTTAGATATAGCTTAGGTTTTTGAAGCATTTCACACGCAGAAAGTTGTCGAGATGCATGAAAAAGTGGTAGTCGGTAGGTGAGAGTTCTGGAGCGGATGGCGAATTAGGCAGAATTTCGTAGCTCAATTCGTTTAGCAACGTGCGTGTTTGCATTTTCGTGAAGGAGATGTAGGCATTTTCTGTTAACTAATGATGAGTGTGTTGTCAAAGTTTCTGATGCATTTCATCCATACGTTGAGAGTACTTCTTTGTAGTAATGGTTTCGCCTGCAGACTACTAACTAGTCAGCATGACCTTCTTTTGGTGCAAATCTGGTTTCGAGAAGTGTCCTGGTGCTTCGTCGGCGTCTGACCACTGAACTGAGCGTCGCCGGTTGTCGTAAAGAACACATTTTTCATCGCAAGTCACAACCCGGTTTAGTAACGGATCGTCTTGTTGCGTAAAAGAAGGGAAGATGTAACTTCATAACGGCATTTCTGTTGGTTGTCGTTCAATTCGTGAGACACCCATTTATCAAGTTTCTTTGTCTTTTCAGTCTCTTTAAAGTGGTTGAAAATCGTCGTATACATTACGTCTAATTCAAAAGCAAGTTCTTAGACAGTTTGCGTAGATTGGCTTTGACTTAATTAGTCGTTATAAACAATCGATGGCCCATCACTACACTCATCATGTTCAAGACTATCGTCGCCGTCAGGAAATTTCTTAAACCACCATTGTGCTGTGCGTTCAGTATTAGTTCCTGGCCCAAACGCTTCGTTGATATCGCGAACTGTTTCAACAGCTTTTCGACCGAGCTTTTATTGAAATTAAAAAAAACCGTGCCTATTTCCGATTTTTCATCTTATATTCAAAATTCTGAAAAAAGAAAGACATAATTGTTTTAAAACGATTGTAATTTAAACTTAATCATTTAAAAAAACGTTTTTTTAAATGATATATAAAATAAAGATATTATAACGAAAACTTGGTTGAAGCTAACTCATTTTAAATCAAAATATAAAGTTCTGCAAGAACTTTAATGTCCATTTAATAGCCTACATTGCACTGTAGGATATATACTGCTGTAGCGCCTACTCCGGAACTAAAATTTGACAGGGACTTTTTGATATGTCGCCGTTTCCGGAGAGCTTTAAAAAAGAGAACAAAAAAATGCGGTGCAAAATTTGAGGTGTTTCTCTACCTCTTTCTTTCCACTGAACTTCATGAGGTAAGACGTGCTTTTCACCGCTGCGGCCTTTTTTTCACACACGCCCGAACCAAAGACATTATGACAATTTCTTCTAACGAAACAAAAACAAATATTTTCCTAATCTCTTTGCTCCACTTTTTACACAAAATGCATTCACAAAGAAAAACATTATTTTCTCTTTTCTCTTCTAATTATTTTACACTCAAAAGGAACATTTACCGATTTAGGATTTCTTTGTTTTCAATGGACACAAACATATGAGAGTAACGGAACGCCGAGAAATGTTAAATAAGTTTACACTTCCTTTAATGTACCAAGTCTGAATACTTATTTTTATTAATTTTTCTAAAAAAAATATTTTAAGGGAGTTGTTCGTCATTTTGTCTGGCGACCAGCTCGCTTCACTGGTGACCCCTTTTCTTCAAACTTTGGTAGAACACGCGAGGAGCTGGACATTTCCAATTTGGCAGTTTAAATACCTCGAAACCACTTAACAGTTTCTCTCGGCAGAGGCCAGGGCGGCTTTGGAGGAATACCACTCATACGGACCAATACGGGGCTTTTCTTCTTCAAGTTGAAACCTTCACCTATTCACGTTACGACAACTATGGACAGCGATACCTTATCGGCGACAACGACTATACAAGCCGTTCTCAAAATTCCGCCTTTCTGGACACACGAACCGACGTTGTTGTTCGCCCACGTGGAAGCACAGTTTTTTACTCAGCGAATTCACAGCGAATTGGCTAAGCTGAACCACGTGGTGGCTGCACTCACGCATGAGGTGATGGCTGAAGTCCGCGACTTGATAATGGCACCCCTGGGATTTATTTCCTATGACATATTTAAGTCGGAGTTAATCAGAAGAACGACCGACTCCCAACAAAAGCTCTCCAGCAAGTGCTGATCGAGGAGAAATTCGGTGACCAAAAACCATTTCAACTACTGCGTCGGAGGAAGCAATTAATGGGCGAAAGCGTTCTACAGCCGGACATCCTCAAACAATTATTCGTTAGCAGGCTGCCGTCCGGTATTCAGATGATACTAGCGTCCTCTAAAGACACCACCTTGGTCGAGGAATTGGCGGAGTTGGCAGACAAGATTATGGAAGTAACGGTCTCCGTGGCCCCGGTGCACGCACATGCCTCAAAGGATTCCTTTCCCAAAACCTCAGGTACCTCCACAGATATCCGCAAAGAACTGGAGAGACAGGCCCAGCTAATTAAAAACTTAAGTGACCAGATTCGTGATATGGAGCTCAGACCAAGTATATATCCGCGTCCGAGCGGACAGGACCGTTCTCGGCGACGAAGTAACAGTAGAAATGGCGACAGGTTGTGTCGATTCTACGCGCGTTACGGCGAAAAGGCTTTCCGATGCCACAAGCCTTACTCTTTCGTGAAGAACGATAAACAAGCGGGAAACGGTTAGGCCAGGCGGTAGAGGCGACTGATACCCCTGGCAGAAACCACATTTGTCGCACCTTTTACGTCACTGGTATACGATTACTCGGTGATACCGGTGCAGAAGTCAGCATAATCTCCAAGGAACTGGTGAAAGAGAAACGATCCCAGTTGACATTCTGTCTACAAGCCGTGAATCATTCATCTATTTCGACCTTTGGAGGGAAATCGTTAACGTTAAACCTGGGACTCCGACGCACCTCCCAATGGATTTTTACTATCGCGAAACTGCCCGTTCCAATTTTGGGAGCGGATTTCTTGCATCATTTTGGCATTCTTGTGGACGTCAAACGCGGCAAATTAATCGACAATAGCACTGGACTTACCGTGCAAGGGAAGATTAATAGAACGATGGAGATAAGCCCGGTCATATTGAAGGATGCTACGGACTCATACACAGACCTCTTAAAGGCTTTTCCTGATATAACTTGTCCTGTTTTTAGCAACGACAAGGTTACACACGATGTTACCCACCACATATAGACCAGAGGATCCTGTGAGCGCGCGCCCGCGCGGACTCAAATCTGATCGTCTGAAAGTCGCCAAGCAAGAATTTCAGCATATGTTAGACTTGGGCATTATTCGACCCTCCGACAGTAATTGGTCATCGCCACTCCAAATAGTTCCTAAAAAGTCAGCAGGCGACTGGCGCCTTTGCGGGTATTATCGAGCACTCAACAGTCGCACGACTGAAAAATCCTGGAGGTGAGGAATGGGGTAATTATCTGAATTACCCCATTCCAGGATTTTTCAAACTCTCTCCATGGTAAATCGATATTCTCCAAGATCAATCTCGTCCGTGCGTACAATCAGATTCCTGTGGACCCTGAATATATCCCCAAAACTGCTATAACTATCCCATTCGGACTCTTCGAGTTTCTACGAATGCCCTTTGGACTGAGAAATGCTGCCCAGTCTTTCCAGCGATTTATAGACGCAGTCTTACGTGGATTACCGTTCGTTTATGCATACATCGATGATCCACTCGTAGCGAGTTCATCCGAGAGCGAACACGTGCAACATCTACAGCAATTGTTACACAGATTGTCGGATTACGGTGTTATCATCAACCCTGGCAAGTGTGAGTATTGAGTCTCTTCACTTTCCTTCCTGGGACATTAAATTGATTCGGAGGGTATCCGCCCTCTCCCGGAAAAATTCTAATCCATTGTTGATTACCCGCCTCCCATTTCCCTCCATAAACTCCGGGAATTCCTCGGGTTGATAAATTTTTAGAGGCGTTTCGTTCCTCACTGTGCCGAAATCGCATAGCCCTTAACGAATGTACTCAGGAACAAAAAGAAAAAAATGAGACAATCACTTTGAACGGAACAGAATTACACTCCTTCAACAAAGTAAAAGAAGAGTTAACAACTGCCACCATGTTGGTTTTTCCCCACCCACACGCACCTCTAGACCTGTCAGTAGACGCATCTGATGTGGGCATTAGAGGGGTATTACAGCAGTTCGTAGACAACACGTGGCAGCCACTATCCTTTTTCTCCAGGCGACTTCAGAATGCTGAGACCAAATATAGTACCTTTGGCAGAGAGCTTTTAGCTGCTTACTGTGCGGTCAAGCATTTTCGCTACATGCTAGAGGGATCCGACTTTACGCTTTTTACGGACCATAAACCGCTATCGCACGCCTTACCTGCCAAACCCGGCAAGCATTCACCCAGAGAAGCTCGTCATTTAGGATAAATTTCTCAGTTCACCTCGGACATCAAATACATCAAAGGCACCGAGAACGTTGTCGCTGACACACTACCGCGCATGCACAGTGATGCCATTCAGCCTACCGATAGTATCGATCTTAAACAGATCGCCGCCGACCAAAGGAATGATGAGGAGTTTAATAACTTGCTACTTTCTGACAAACTATCGTTCAAACAGGTTCCCATACCCTTTTCTAGCGAAGTGATTTGATGTGATATCTCAACCGGACATGAGCGCCAGTATGTTCCTCTCAAACAGAGGCGAGCCGTTTTCTCTCAGCTGCACAACCTATCGCATCCTGGCATCCGTTCTACACAGAAGTTGGTGACATCTCGTTTTATATGGACAGCCATCAATCGAGATATACGCGAATGGACCAGGAGTTGCATCCCTTGCCAAAAGTCTAAAATTCATAGGCACATTAAAAGCCCGATACTTCTGCCGAAACTGTAGCTCAAGCACTTATCACACACTGGATAGCTCGTTACGGGGTGCCTAACACCATTACAACCGACAGAGGTAGACAATTCGACTCTTACCTCTTTTCAGAATTGTGTCACCTGCTCGGATTTAAACACATTCGCACTACTTCGTACCATCCGGCGGCAAACGGCATGATTGAGCGCTTTCAGAGGCAATTGAAAGCGTCCTCCAAAGCATACTCTGACCCTAACAGATGGATGAAATACCCTCCTTTCGTTCTCCTAGGTCCACCATCAAATCAGACATCTGGCTGAACCCGGCTGAAATGGTCTACGGAGCCTCACTGACCTTGCCTGGACAGATGGTTGCATCACCAACCACCTCCGGACGCATGCCAGACCCGGCGAGTTACACCTCCCGTGTAAAAGAATATATGGCAATACCGCTCAACATCGCGCCAAGAGCACAAGACGTAAACACGCATGTTCCCAAGGACATAAACTCATGAATCCATGTGTTAGTCCGGAATAGTGGCGTGACTACCCGTCTTCAGTCGCCGTACTCCAGTCCTTACAAGGTACTGCAGAGATACCCGAAGTTCTTCATAATCGAGATTAACGGCAAACGTGACTCTGTCAGTGTTGATCGCCTAAAGAAAGCGATTTTTGACAATGATGTCGTACACATGCAGAAACCAAAAACTACGGTCTTTTTCGACAACACTAACCCATCACGCACTACCATTTCTACCAGATTGGGTTGACGCATCCATCCCACACCGATTCGCTGTTTACACTCAGTGACATCCTGTTCTCCTTATCGACATACTGTCTAGTAGGTGGGTAATGTAGCGCCTACCCCGGAACTAAAATTTGACAGGAACTTTTTGATATGTCGCCGTTTCCGGAGAGATCTAAAAAAGAGAACAAAAGAAAAACTGTGGCGCAAAATTTGAGGTGGTTCTCTACCTCATCTTCATGAGGTAAGACGTGCTTTTCACCGCTGCGGCCTTTTTCTCACGCGCCTGAACCAAAGACATTATGACAATTTCTTCTAACGAAACAAAAACAAATATTTTCTTTATCTCTTTGCTCCACTTTTTACACAAAATGCATTCACAAAGAAAAACATTATTTTCTCTTTTCTCTTCTAATTATTTTACACTCAAAAGGAACATTTACCCAGTTCATAAGGATTTCTTTGTTTTCAATGGACACAAACATATGAGTGTAACGGAACGCCGAGAAATGTTAAATAAATTTACACTTCCTTTAATGTACCAAGTTTGAATATTTATTTTTATTAATTTTTCTAAAAAAATATTTTAAGAGAGTTGTTCGTCATTTTGCCTGGCGACCATCTCGCTTCCCTGTTGATTTCATAAAATTATCTTTGAATAATGGTTAAACATAACGTTTAAAAAGCGAAAGGCAAGTATCATAGTTCAATTGTGCTCTAAAAAGAAACATTCATTTCGGAGGCACCCCAGTATTATAAATAAGTCTACATGTGATTTTGTAGGCTGGGCCTTTCTGCTTGTGCGGTGATAAAACTTCTCAAATGCAATTGTGATGTTGATTTTTATGAAAGTGTTAACTTTAGTCAAAGTTCAACTTTCTTCTTTAATTCGATTTTTTCGATTATCGATTTCGATATTTTTTTTGAACGCATTCAGATACAAAACCTATGTAAGAACACTTTCAGACATATCCAGTACCTTCGGTCCAACTGTTTCAGAGAGCATAGGGAATGAACTCACACGCACTCACATAGACAAATTTTCTTTTCTATGATAGTTAAATAGAGATAAAGATAAATATTGTTCAAATCTCACTTTCTTTGGTGTATTTTAATACGTTTTGGGCGCATTGAAATGGGCGCAACCTTCTCTATTAATATTAGAATATTTCAGATTTGCTTTAAATTTGATCCGTAGCCATAGCTCAAGTGAGTTTACATTTCTTCTGGAGACCCATTTAGTTTAATCCTTACATTTTTGACGTTTTCCAGAACCAAATCCATGTAATCAAATTTTTTAAAAGTTTCCCATCATTATATTTCAATTTTAATCTTCGTAAAATTGCATAAAATTGGTGCTTAAATTTTCCATTCGCAAAATTAATTCTGCTAATCTTGATATCAGTGTCTTTTTTGTTTCTTTAATATAGACACGTCAGGGTATACAATCGATCTGTTTCAATTAGTGTTTATGCATTATGTAACCCAGAAGAAACGGTTGATATGGCAACAAACGATACCAATCAAATAATACTTATAGTAGTTGATTTGTTTAGGTACTAAATGATCCCAACATGATTTATGTGCCCCTAAAAAGATAACATAACCGAATTACAAAATCGTTTACCATACTATGGGGTTGAAACATCAAATAACAACAACAGGGTCGAACTGCCGCAAAGAAGACAAACCCATCAAAACCTTGATAAAGTACAGCTAGAATATCGGGAAATAATGACACGTTTTCATTTGATTCTCAATGAACTTCCCTTATCTTTCGGAAGATGCTCAAACTTTTTCTCGTTTCGATGTCGTTAGTATTTTTGTTTCGTATTTTTTTTTAAATGTTGGTCATAGGAATTCAAGCGAAGATTCGTATTATCAGAATGTCTTAGAATAAGAGTTTTGGGAGAATAAAAAAAATATTCTTCGAATATTGTTATTTGTTATTGGAATCTTTATTTATTTATCTATTGTCTTGTATTTTGCTACTTTTTTTTTATTGGATATCAGCGTAATCGCACATCGCAGCCATGGGCAAAAAGTGCGTCGTCCTTTGATGAAACGTAAATACCTTCTTTTTTTTTACTGTTGGGATCTGGCGCTTTCAGAGTACCACTATAATCAAAAATGGTCCCCTGTTTTAAAAGTTAGGATTTTTTAAATAAAAATTGTAGTTTTTATTACTAGTAGTATCATTAATATTATTATTAGTAGTAACAGAGTAGTAGTAGTAGTAGTAGTAGTAGTAGTATTGCTATATTTTTTTTTTAGAATGATTTTTAATTTTTATTTTTTTCATTTGCTTTTAGTTAGACTCTAACTGCTTTCAATCGTTATATATATTTTTTTTAATGTCTTTTCATTTCTCTAGTTCTATTTTTTTCTATGACCTCCTGCGCAATGCATTCTCACCTACGACTTGTTTAAGGCAAAAACGTAGCTTCGCATTGCCGGTACATTCCTTTCTTTTTCGATTTATTTATTATTTCCTGTAAGTTGCGTTTCATTTTTCTTTGTCTTTTATGCCAACTGCCTTATTTCTCACCCACCCCGATCCACTGACTACCAGACTCGCCCATCGTCTTTCCTCTGCTCCAAGATTAACGTTTTTTCCTGGTGAGATCTCGCGATTGCAGCGCGAGATTATATCTGCTAAAAATATTTCACTGATTCTCCTTCTTGTCATTTTTTGTTGCCATTCCGCGCGCTTTTGTTCTTTCCTCTTGCATCTGTTTGCGTTCTCAATATTCCCTCTTTCTTCGCCTTCTTTTTCAGCTACATTTTCTTTCAATTTTTATTTCCGTTTTCCCACATTTAACCCTGTTTGCCATGTTTTTCTTCTTTCATCATCGTTCTTAAATTTTCAAGATTTTTTTTCGCCATTTTGTTTATTCGTATCCCAATCTCGTTCTGATAAGTTCTCCTTTTCTTACATACTGTCTTCGTATTTCCTATTTGCTGTCCATTCTTAATTTCTGCTATATTATTATTTACTTCCGTAATCGTTCATGACTGTTCTGTTTCCAAGAGTTTCCTTATTCAAATCCTTTCTTAATTTAGTGTTTTATCTCTGTCTGACATAGTATTTTAAGTAAAAGTACAGAATAGTAAACATTGTAAAAGTGACAATCACCTGAAGGTTGAAGGTTCAATTCTAAGTCTGGGCGACCGAAAAAATACAATTGCGAATTACTTACGACCTCTATCCAGTCAGAACCTACGGAACAAGAGCATGCTACCCCCGGGAAGTAAATAAAGGTTCAGTTCGAGATTCTATTCAAATTCCCGAGTTCAACAGAAAGATTTTCCAGTTCTACAAGATACACCTGAAGAAGGTCAGCGGTTACATCGACCGAAACGTTGTGAAAATCACACTCAAGAAGAGAACAGTAGTTCGATGAATCCAAATAATACTATAATACTAACCGAAGTTAAGCAATCATCTCGGCCACCTTTTTTGTGTCCATGTGTCGATAAGATTGCTTTCATTGAGATAAAATTCTGCAATGAGAACTCTTTTTTTCGAAACGACAAAGTAGACGAGTTGGAAGGCAACTTAATTTTACTCCGATTGCTATAATCTTTTTTTTTTTTTTTTTTTTTTTTTTGACGTGTTGCTGACTTGTAATCATTTTCGACTTTATGAAGTTTCATTGATTTCCACCGCAGTATTTAATATTCTTCATTCAATAGAAGTTATCACGCAGGTCATTATGAGAAATTACTCGCTAGTGTTCTTTGGTGTCTGGGTGGCAACAAGTCTCGCCAGATTTCCAGTATTCTCCACCTCTTCTGATAAGCTTTGTAAATGACTTGAAGTTATCACAAAAACCGCGTCATATGATTTTTCGCTCGAAACAACCATTGAACTTCACTAGGGTTTAGATGATAATATATCTCCCCAGGGTGCCAGTACGCTCGACACTATTTTAGTTGCGCTTTGGTTAGTGATCTCCCTCTCAGCACTATTTCAGTGGCGGTTTGGTTAGTTATCTCCCTCTCAGCACTCTTTCAGTGGCGCTTTGGTTAGTCTTTCCATTCTCCTTGACTCTTCAAAGGAATGTTGTGTAGTGTCAGCAGATGCTGATGCCATGTGTGTGTGTGGGGGGGGGGGTCATAGATTATAATATTTTATGCAGTTTCAACTCCCCTTCATTCGTGTGGTGTTATTTTCATTTTTTTTCTGTTGCAGTTTTCGATATGTTTGTTTCTTTGTAGTTTATGTAAGTTGGTTTCCGCATTCAAAGATCTTTTTCATATTTTCATTGGTTCTACTTTTTTTCTTCGTTTTATTCAGCTTATATTTATTTCATCAGATTATCGTTTCGATGTTTTTCTTCTCTTTTAAGCCACTGTTTCGTCTTTCTCTATTATCATCTTTCACCGTTTTTCGCCATATCTGTTTCCAGCCATTATTCCTAATTTATATATATTTTTTTTTTTATTTCCGCCATATTTTTTTACAACTTGCAGTTTAGCCGCCTTTTCTCGAGCCCTATATACTGTTCATAACTTTACGTGCATATGTATATATTTATATTAAAATGTTTGAGTCGTGTCCAGGTAACCTACATCTAAAATAACCTTCTTTCATATGAATAGTTTTTTTTTCTAATCATTATTAGTCCTTGTGTAAAAATTGTTTCAATAATTATATAATTATCTCTATAGACAGCTCTTATTTTAACTTTAAAATATTCATTTGTGTGGTTGTATATATAGCTGACTCGAAACGTAAACCTAAGATTCCATAACGAGGCGTCTTACTCGATGCATTCATCATTGGTTGGATAACGTGATTGGAACATTTGTTAAATTCATACAAATTTTATGGCAGCTCTTCTGTTCTATTAAGTTTTCTGAGCTAACAGTGTAAAAGTTCTCTTGACAGTCGACTATTTTGATATTAGGTTTCTGAATTTTTAAATATTGTTTGGCATCCCAGGTTTGGAATCTCTGACATATAGTACCAGCAGAAGGAGGCGCGCGGCTTAGCCCGGTCGTAAAATACGCTTATATACAATATTTAAATGTGTCCAGATTAAGAAAATATATCATTATGGAGTCGTGATTTCAAAAGTAAAAACAACGTATTTAGTTGCCATTAGCTAGAATGCAAACCAAATCAAAACTGTAGCATTTAAAGCTGATGACGTTACCACTGTACCAACGTGACACGCATATGAACTGATTAAAAATAAACTGAAATGAATCTATAAAATGTATAACGCTCTTTTAGTTTTGACCCGATTTTTACACTATTAAAAACTATTTTAACAGGTTAGATACCCATAAATATACAGTCCATAAAAAATCCAATCATTTGAGGCCTCTTGCGCCACTCTGCGACTTTTAGTTTCGGATGAAGTAGAGTTTGAAAATATAAAAACGGACAGACAGACATATATCTTTTTAAATGAACACTTATGAACATAATTAACGAGAATTTGAAATTATAGGTCATAAAAATATTGCAGTAAAATTCATAATGTTCATTTGAAATGTCCAACCGATGCATGCCTGCTCATAAATTAAGAAGAGTACCTTAACCGGAAGAAGACGTTTTTTTTTCTCTTTCTTAACTACCCGACGAAAATAGGAGAAATTGATGAGATACGGGTAAAAGGTGTCGGTAAACAGAGACATGCGATATACAATATCGTTTGAAACGCGACAAAACGAACGTGGTTAGCAAACCATGACGAGCGGGTGGGCGCCTCGAATCTTCGCCCGATATATCGGGTATCCTGTGGATCTGTCATTACCCGATCAAATAACCTTCCACCCGGAACGGTCACAGTTGTCTGGCTATCATTCGACATTACATGGTTGCCATTTTGTCTGCTCTGGTATGAACGTCGGTGGTCTGAAAAGTAGGACTGACGTCTTTTCTAGTGCCATTAAGGGTACGATATGACGCACATTACGTCACGGTTTCCCAATGCACCTTAAGTTATGACCTATATAAACACCTTAAATATTTAGATTTAGATGGCTCTCTTTCGGCATGAAAGAGAACAGCGGTCAAGAAAAAAGCTAATACACTGTAAAATCTGTTATCTCCCCGTAGTCTATTGGAATGTTATAAATAGTTATACTTTATAAATATATATTTTTTTTTTAATTAAATTATCCACTGACACGTGTTTTGATGTCTACGACTCATCAGAGTGACTGAATTTAGCTAGATTAAAAACTGGGACCTCATGGAAAGAAGCCTAAACTTCCACCACTAGGCTATCTAGCAACACAGTGTGGATATATAGCGATTTACGTAGACGCTTTTTTTATTTGTCTTTGTTTTTGTGATCGTTTTTTTAATGAATTTAATTATTTATACAAAAGTGCATTGTTACTTAAATGCGAGTTGGAAATAATTATCCCTTTTACCAAATTGCTACTCCCAAATTGAGACGGCATATACATTGTTTTTTTTTTTTAATATAATAATCCACGGACATGTGCTTCGGCGTCTACAACTCATCAGAGTGGTGGAATATATATATATATATATATATATATATATATATATATATATATATGCGTGTGTGTGTGCAGTGTGCATGTGTATATATCTACATATATATATATATATATATATATATATATATATATATATATATATATATATAAAAGAACAAAATTAAAGACTGTGAATTATAATTTACAACAATTAATTTTTCCACAGGATACACAAAACAAATACTAAGATTAGCTTAACTAGCAATTTCATAGTCGCTATAATAATTATTTGCTAATATCTTTACTCTGTGAAAAGACGCATTCTTGGAAACTCCGCAGATTAACGAAAATCTTGATATTTAATTCTTGATATCCCGTCGAGCAATAAATTCTTGGAGGTTATAAGTTACAGTCTTTAATTGATTTTTGCTTATGACAAGCTCTGTTGGTTGTATAGAATTATTTATTTAGATGGCATTTCTATATAAATATTAATATTTATATTCTCTTTAAGTTTACAGGAACTTTTGTTGTGGATACTTAATTTTTACTTCTTGATTTTACACATAGATACATGATGATTGCAACGTCTTTTCAGACGGGTGCCACTCCCTCAGACATTAAAAATCCATGAGCCCAAATGCCTGAGGGAGTATCTATACAAAGATGATGTTACAGAGTCTTAGCTTTGTACGACAGCTAAGTCTCTCTCTCGGTTCAAAATGTTGAGATCCAGCAACAAGCAAGAGCAAGATAGCCAGCAACAAATTAAACTGCAGACCAGCTTAATGCGGGTACTGGTCTCCCGCTTCATGGTTTTTTTAAATCAGAGATTTGCTTCTCCTAGAAAGGTTGCCTTCACCACGGCTTACGGGAGCCCTCTCCACCCCAATACACATACACACACACACACACACACACACACACACACACAAATATACACGGTGCTAGTTGGCCGTTGACCCAGAAAAAGAGTTCATTCGCCCTTTGGAAGATCTTGTTTTTAATCCTCCAGGGAGACTAGCCGCCATCCTCACCAAACAAGTCTGGTGGGGGAACCAGTTTAGTCGCCGGTGACCCGACCATGAGGCAGGTAGTACTGGGTTACATGGTACCAGTAGCATATGACATGACCTGACACACATAGATACATACACACACACACACACACACAAACACACACACACACATATATATATATATATATATATATATATATATATATATATATATATATATATCAGCACAATGACGTTGACACACCGGTTCTCGCCAGATTACCGAAGTTAAACAACGTTGAGCTTGGTCAGTACGACATGGGTGACGATTTGGGAAGGCTAGGAGCTGTATTTATCGAGCCGAGTCGTAGAAATTTCAAGGTTGGTATCTGGGAAAGAATTAATTCATTGGGAGAGATGCCCCCCAGTCTTCATTAAGACATGCATCTAGAAGGAATGTCTGATGTAAAAACATGTGGTCTACTGTATACTCTGTCATGTGGCAGTAATCTGCACCGGCAAGGGTTAGCAGTAATGCTAAAAAGTCTGACTGGTTCTACGCAGTTTTTTAACCCTATAAACAAATTATGTTTGTGGATTTCTGAGCAAGTTAGTTGTGGCGGAAGCTCATACGTCGAAATCGACGAGAGAGAGTCAATTATATATATATATATATATATATATATATATATATATATATAAAGCTGAATGTGTGTGTGTCGTATCACGAATAGGCTGTTATATGGTTGACTCTTTTAAAAAACTGATTACATATAATGATAGAAGATGAATCGAGACACAGGAATGGGTATGTTTGAACGGTGTTTCATTAACATTGTGGGGTCTGCGTTCGTGCCTGGTCCACAAAGTATGGAAATAAAAAAAAATTAAAATTAAAAAAAAACGTTTACAAGTGTTTTTGATATATATGTAAATAAAAATACTTTGATATATATGTAAATAAGAATACTTTGATAAGTATGTTTTAACTTAAATAGGGATGGTATAATAAAATTGTGGGGTCTTCGTTCGCGCCTGGCCTCCATAGAATGGAAATAGGCACAAACTTTAATAAAGATTTTTCATATCAAACTGCGTAAGTATACGTTGATAATTATGTTTCAGTTTGAAGAAATATTGAATATTGTGATAAGTGTTTCAGTGTGAACAGGTATGGTATAATAAATTATGCGGTTTATCTATTTTATTTTTACTTTCATCATATTTTGCTTTGGTTTTGATACCCCCAAATTCACCCGAAATTTACAATCAGTCCTTTTCATAATCTATCATTTTCTGTAGGCTGTTTTGGAACCCAATCAACGACGGGTACTTTTGATATACATATATATATATATATATATATATATATATATATATATATATATATATATAGAGAGAGAGAGAGAGAGAGAGAGAGAGAGAGAGAGATAATGCACAATAATTAAATTATAATTTTTACAAACGGGCGCCCAGCCTGCTTTAAATGGAGGAATGTGAAGCTTCGTCCAAATGCACTGCGGGGGGTCCTAAATAGAGCATGCAACCAATCGATTTAATTGAAAAATGGGTAATATTACCGATTGAAGTGACATTAAAAGTTTAAGAGAGGTGGAATATTTGTTGATGCTCATTCAATCCCGAACAACGTCGAGTCTGCCATCTAGCGAGTATTTTAAAGAACGGAACCGGTGGCTACAGATGTTAATATATATTCGTTAGATGCACCTCAATGACTAAAGAAAGCATCAGCACACAATTATATATATATATATATATATATATATACATACATATATATATACATATATACATATATATATATATATATATATATATATATATATATATATATATATTAGCAGGCCACCCGGCGTAGCCCGGTCGTAAAATACACATAAATATATTTAATTCATACAGAAACTGAGGCATGTACATGCCACTATTATTTTTTTCTGAACGTTTCACTTCTTGTAAGTAAAATAAAATAATCCTCCAGCTGAGATCGAAACAGTAAATCAAGTACGATAACCATTATGCCAGCTTGACACTTGTTTAATTTAATGTTTTCAAACCAAATTATTCTCAACATAACCAATACGCATGTGCAAACAGTTAACAAACAGATACAAATGCAATGACCCCACCCATGTACCAAATTTTCAATTTTGACCCCTTAGCAGTTCGTTCTACTGAATGAAAACAAATTAACATTTTCCACGTGTCTGAATACCCTATATATTAAATTTCAAGTCTGTAGATCAAATATTAGTTGAGTATATAAGATAAGAAAGAACCTCACACACACATATTCTCAATTAATACATACTATAATAGGCCGCTCAGCGTTGTCCGGTCGTAAAAATATGCATAAATATTATATTATAGTTCATACAGAAATTTATGTATGCGCGTGCGAGTATTATGTTGTTTTCTAAACAGTTCATTAAGTAAAAAAGAAGAAACTACTCAGGCTGAGATCGACACCAAAACCTGAACACTGTGAGTCAAGTACGATGACCATTAAGCCAGCTGGACATGTTGTTTTAGACCTACTTATTATAAACAAAATGAATCTGTCATGTGGACCATTCACGCATGCGGATTCAGGGAACTATTAGCAAACGGATATCAATAGTTTAATTAGTACAAGAACGGAGACATGCGTATGCGATTATAATGGGTTTTTTTTTTCTAAATATTCGAGATCCTGCATATGACCTTAAACTATATCCGACGGTGAGGCCCCAGCTTGCGGGCTTTAGGGAGTGTGGAGCAACCCCTTAATTGCCATTGCTCCCAGGTCCACTCTGACCCGGGGTGGTAGTATTTGTTAGGGTCCCAACTATGGGTTAAACAGAAATAGACCTTAAAAAAATATATTCTATTAAAAACGTTTTCTTCAAAATCACTGGATTCAGCATTAAATAACCTGAAACAGGGTTGATATGCCATAAAAACAAAAACAACGGAAACAATCAATCTAAATATTCGAGCTGGAATCGGAAACAAAACTTTAAGACCGTGAGTCAAGTACGATAACAATTAGACCATCGTGACACGTTCTTTACAAAGTATTTTAAACTACTTATTCTTAATATAAGTAATCTATAATGTAAACTATTCTCCGTGTGCGCATTTGGGAAACAGTTAGCTAACAGATAAAAATCCGATGACTCCCAAGTATCAGTTTTAAAATTTTGACCCCTTAGCAATCTGTTTTCCGGATGAAAACGGATTAAAAAGTTTTTTACATATCTGAATATCGTATATACTAAATTTTAAGTTTGTAAATCAAAAGTTCGATGAGTATTTAACTCATGTCCAGGTAACCTACATCTAAAATTTCAAGTGTTTTCACCCAAAATTGGCCGAGGAGTTTGGTAACGTCTGCATAGGTCAATTTTTTCAACTTTCACCTCTTGGCAGCCAAATTTTCGCACAAATATGGATTAAAAAGCTTGCTGCATGTCTGATTGCCCTTCATGTAAAATTTCAAATGCTTACACACAAAATTGGCTGAATAGTTTGCTAGAGACGGCAAAGGTAAAATCTTTGGAACTTTGACCCATTGGCAGCCAAATTATCAGACAAAAACCGATTTAGAAGCTTGCCCTATGCATGAATAAACATTTTAAGTAAAGTTTAAAATGTTTAGACCAGTGGAGAACTTTGGTAGAGTTCACAAAGTTTAAATCGTTGAATTTTGACCCTTTGACAGACAAATTTCTGGCCGAAAACCGATTAAAAAATTTTCCCAAATTTCAATATTCTTTATGTAAAAGTTCGAGTCTGTAGACCGAAAATTGAAAGAGTTATTTAGTATGAAGATGTAGTCAGACACACACATACACAGCCATTTCCAATTTTATAGATATACTACCATTTTTGCCCGGCGTTGCCCGGGTGTTTGGAGCTGTATGTTGATAAGAAAATCGGTCAATTTTTTTTTAATTTGACCCCTATTATGACCCCTTAACCTTTATTGTTTGGGGCTCAAAGAAAGTTATTAAGTTAGATCCATGTCCAAGAAACCTATATCTAAAATTTCAAGTGTTTAGACCGAAAATTGTCGGAGGAGTTTGTAGAGTTCTCAAAGGTCAAACCGTTGAACTTTGACCCCTCAACAGGCAAATTTCTGACCGAAAACTAATCACATAGATTTTTCCAAATCTCAGTACCCTGTATATCAAATTTCGAGTCTGTAAACTTAAAATTGACAGAGTTATTTCGTAGGGAAATGTACACGGACACACAGACACACAGACACCTTCACTTACGTATACATAAATATATATGGAAACAATTTTTTGTTTATTGTAAAGATTTTACGCAAATATTATGCAAGTATAAATCACGTAGAATATCTGCATGAATATAATTACACGTAATAGTTAACTCTAAATGATTATCCCATAAGAAAACAGAAAAAATAATAGGGAATTAATTAAAATTAATGTTTAAAAGAATATGCAAGTTATCTAGATCTTTTGCTAGTGAATGAATTTCAACAACCATATATAAGAAAATTGTTTGTTTTCTTTTTAAATAAATAAAAAAGAGGTTTTTTTTATATGACTATCAATACACACAAAAGAAAAACGAATTTATATGAGTATAGATGTACTAGAATTGGTGCCCAGAGTTGCCCGGGTGTTTGGAGGTGTATGTGTTGAGCAAAAAAAAAGGTAGTAGGAAGGCTGGCTCGAACCTGTACCGCGCAGAAGGAAAAGAACGGAAAAAATGTGACGTCTTTGCTGTTGGGACCACAGGCAAACCGGAAGTGACGTAGGTTAGACAATCGAAAATAGGGATGGCTTTCGAAAATATCGGCGAAAAAAGCGACCCCCCTGTTGAAAAGTGGCCAGTTGAAGGTGAAGAAATTAATGTTTTTAGCCAATTCTTCGGTATTTATCGTCTGAAGTGTCGAGCTTCAAAACTATACTGATCTTGTGAAAATCCGTCGCCTCTGTCGAAAGTTTTAGGCAGACATGCAAACATGCATAGATTTATACATTGGTAGCTCAAATTTCCGACCCAAACCGATTAAAAAGCTTGCCCTATCTCTGAATACACTTTATGTAAAATTTCAAATGTTCAGACCAGAAATTTTCTGAATAATTTGATAGAGAGAGAAGCGGTCGATTTGTTTAAAATTTTGACCCCTATTGTAACCCCTTAACATTTATTGTTAGGGGCTCAAATCAAGTTATTAAGTTAGATCCATGTCTAAGGAATCTATATCTAAAATTTCAAGTGTTCAGACCCCAAATTGGCAGAGGACTTTGCTGGAGTTCTCAAAGGTCAAATCGTTGAACGTTTACCCCATAAGAGCCAAATTTCTTGGCGAAAACGGATTGCAAAGATTTTCCTAAATCTCCATACCCCGTATATCAAATTTCGAGTCTGTAGACTGAAAATTGTCACAGTTAGTGTGTAGGGAAATGTACACAGACAGAAACGCAGACACACACACACACACACACACTTTTATAGATATACTAGCATTTCAGCTCGGCGTTGCCCAGGTGTTTGTAGGTGTATGTTGAGCAAAAGAAAATGTGGTCAATTTTTTTAATTTGACCCCTATTATAACCCCTTAACATTCATTGTTTTGGACTCAAATAAAGTTATTAAGTTAGATCCATATCCAAGGAACCTATATCTAAAATTTCAAGTGTTTAGACCCACAATTGTCGGAGGAGTTTGGTAGAGTTCTCAAAGGTCAAATGATTGCACTTTCACCCCTTAACAGACAAATTGCTGGCCGAAAGCGGATCACAAAGATTTTTCCAAATCTCAGTAATCTGTATATCAAATTTCGAGTCTTTAAGACTTAAGATTGACAGAATTATTGCGTAGTGAAATGTACACCCACACGCACATAGCCACACACACACAGACACGTTCACGTTTATAGATATACTAGCATGGGTTCCCGGCGTTGCCCGGGTGTTTGGAGGTGAATGTTGAGCAAAAAAAAAAGTGTTTAGACGCAAAATTATCGGAGGAGTTTGTAGAGTTCTCAAAGGTCAAATCGTTGATCTTTGACCCCTTAACAGCCAAATCTCTGGCCGAAAACCGATCACATAGCTTTTCCCAAAAATCAGTACCCAGTATATCAAATTTCGAGTCTGTAGACTTAAAATAGGCTGTGTAATTGCGTAGGGAAATGTACAGACACATACACACAAACACACAGATACACACACAGACATGTTCACTTTTATATATTTACTAGCATGGGTTCCCGGCGTTGCCCGGGTATTTGGAGGTGTATGCTGAGCAAAAAAAAAGGTCAATTTTTTTAATTTGACCCCTATTATGACCCATTAACAATAATTGTTTTGGGCTCAAATCAACTTATTAAGTTAGATCCATATCCAAGGGACCAATATCTAAAATTTCAAGTGTTTAAACCCAAAATTGTCGGAGGAGTTTGGTAAATTT
The DNA here is from genome assembly GCF_053919585.1 of Euprymna scolopes. Lineage (NCBI taxonomy): Eukaryota > Metazoa > Mollusca > Cephalopoda > Sepiida > Sepiolidae > Euprymna > Euprymna scolopes. Next base: position 134,102,629 of record NC_136483.1, on the reverse strand, counting down.
CTCAAAGGTCACATCGTTGAACTTTGACCTCTTAACAGCCAAATTTCTGGCCGAAAACCGATCACATAGATTTTCCCAAATCTCAGTACTCTGTATATTAAATTTCGAGTCTGTAGACTGAAAATTTCCTGAGTTACTGCGAAGGAAAATGTACACAGACACACAGACATTTTCACTTTTATAGATATATAGATATAGATATAGATAGACAGATAGATATATGGATTGGATGCAATATATAGCAATGATTTTAAAAGTATTAAAAAATACTCATGTGCCACCGCCGAGAATCGAAACCGAAACGTTCAGCTCACGATTTATTTCGTCTCTGCCGTCAACGACTGGGTTATGAAAACATGTTCACTGCAAGACTAAAAATTAAAACATGAACCAATAGCTACTACAGTATGCATTCGTAATGCCGGCGTTCGACCTTCACCTGGCAAATTTTATTTTTTAATTGTTCACTTTTGCACCGATTTTTCCTGATATATAAAGTTTTGCATGAATTCAAATACCTTATATATGAAGTTTCATGTCTGTAGACCAAAAACTCTAGGAGGAGTTTGGTAGGCAAAATTTGTTAAACAAAAGCGTATACGTATACATAAATATATATGGAAACAATTTTGTGTTTACTATAAACATTTTACGCAAATATTATGCAAGTATAAATCATGTAGAATATCTGCATGAATATAATTACACGTAATAGTTAACTAGAGATGATTGTCCCATTAGAAAACCGAAGCAACTAATAAGGAATTAATTAAAATGAATGTTTAAAAGAATATGCAAATTAGCTAGATCGCTTGCTAGTGAAGGCAATCCCACAACCCACATATAAGAAAATTGTATTTTCTTTTTAAATGAATAGAAAACGGCTTTTTAATATTAATATCAATACACACGATTGAAAAACGAATTCATAAGAATGTAGATAGATAGCTTATTTTTGGCAAATATTCATATTTCTGTTTTATGCATATTTCGGAACCTTTCTAGAAAAATAATTTATTTTCTATAATAGGCTGTGTTTCATTACGGTGATAATATAAGGCGAAAGGAGATATACAGACATTTGCCATATACATATATAAATCATTAAATAAATAAATAAATATTTCATGTGAACTGATTCTAGTTTTGGTCATTAGGATTCAACTAAGCAGTATATATCTATCTCTACCTATATATAGAAAGCAATTTGTGTGTGTGTGGGTTTGTTATCTATGGACTCCAAAACAGCTGAGACGGATTTTTTTTTAATTAAACACAAATATACTTCATGTGAATGGGCTTATGTCGAAAAAATATATTAAACATAAATAAACAAATATATTTCATGTGAATAGGGTTTATATCGAAATAAATCTGATAAATATCGAAAATCGATAATTAAAAAAAATCCGATAAAAAAGCGATCGTCCGATTTTCACCAAAGCTAAAGCATTTATATAGCCTAACAAAAAAAGTGCATTTGAGAAGTTTATCACGGCACAAGCAGAAGGGCCTGGCGTATACAATTCAAAGTAGTTTCCTTGATAAGACAAGGACGCGTTCAACATGACTGTTTGGTTTGAAGCATTTAAAACTATAATTCAAGTAATGGCTTGAATTATCATTTAAAATATAATATAATAATTTTATAAAACCAAAAGCAGTTTCTTTACAGTGCAATGTAAACTACAATGTAGTGTATGCCAAGTCAATGCGAGGAGGCATGTGAAATTTCCTTTCGGTGCACAGTGATAGGCCCTTGATTAGGCGATTGATCAATTTGATTGGCAAATGTGGCATTTCATCGATTTCGAAAACAATAACAGTATTGGAAGTGTAGAACATTCATTGAACCTAATTCAATTCAGGGCAACGCCAGGTCTTCTTACTAGTATCCTCTAAAGCCAGATAGATAACATTTATTGGGCGTAATACACGCAATTTGGACGATATTATGACGGGTATATACCTGAAAAGTATAGTTTCTCTCTTTCCCTCCACCCCTCTCTCTCTCTCCCTCTCTCTCTCTCTCTTCCTGTGTGTGTGAATATATATATATATATATATATAATATAAAGCTGAATGTGTGTGTGTGTGTGTGTGTGTGTGTGTGTGTGTGTGTGTGTGTGTGGTCACGAATAGGCTCCTATATGGTTGACTATTTTTAAAAACTGATTACATATAATGATAGAAGATGTATCGACACACAGGAATGAGTAGGTTTGATCTGGCAGAACGGTGGTTCATTAAAATTGTGGAGTCTGCGATCGCGCCTGGTTCACAAAGTATGGGAATAAAAAAATTTAAAATTAAAAAAAAAACGTTTAGAAGTATTTTTGATATAGATGTACATAAAAATGCTTTGATAAGTATTTTTTTAACTTAAATAGGGATGGTATAATAAAACTGTGGGGTCTGCGTTCGCGCCTGGCCTCCATAGAATGGAAATAGGCACACACTTTAATAAAGACATTTCATATCTATCTGCGTAAGTATACTTTGATAATAATGTTTCAGTTTGAAGAAATATGGTATAATAAAATTATCGGGTGTTCGTTCGCGCCTGACCTCCATAAAATGGATATATGTCACAAAGTTTAACAAGGTTTTTAAATATAGATCCGCAGAATATTGTGATAAGTGTTTCAGTGTGAGCAGGTATGGTATAATAAATGATGGGGTTTATCTATTTTACTTTTACTTTCATCATATTTTGCTTTGGTTTTGATACCCCCAAAACGAAGCTATCTCTTTACAACCCTTCCTTTTCATAACCTATTATACTTTCATAAATCAGAATCCATTTTCTGTAGGCTGTTTTTGAACCCAGTCAACGACGGGTGCTTTTGCTAGTATATATATATATATATATATATATATATATATATATATATATATATATATATGTGTGTGTGTGTGTGTGTGTGTGTGTGTGTGTGTGGTATGTGTGTGTGTGTGTGTGTGGTATATGTGTGTGTGGTATATGTGTGTGTGTGTGTGGAAGTATATGTGTGGGGGGGTATATATGTGTGTGTGTGGTGTATATGTGTGCGCGTGCGTACGTACGTGCGCGTGTGCGCGCGCGCGTGTGTATTAGATTATTATGCCATTGTTTGAATTCACATTACTCTCTGCAGTGCGTAGCTCAGGCTTTGAAAGTATCAAGCGCCGCCACGAATGTCACCCCGGAAAATATCTCGTATCACTCCCGAGTTTGTCGTTGAGGCGTCGTGCTCGCGTCTGTCCATCGTGATATTCGAGTTAATTTTAAACCGACCGAAACGAACGCTCGGGGCGCCTTCTTTTAATGGATGTCGTGACAATGAGGTAGAGATGTGAGCCCGACAGGTAGACGGTGGATGCCTCGGGTTCGCGGGGTGAGACGCCAACGGGGGATGTGAGGAGTCGACAATGACGGGTTTCAGGTGACGACTGACGGCCACCTGAACATCGCTTGTCGCCGCGACCAATCTATTCCGGCTATCACACCCCAATGATTTTTAGTCTACAACCTCACTCACCTTGAAACTCTTCTATTCATGATGTTCTCTTTTTTTTTCGGGATTTGCATACATGTCATTTCAGTGCAAGATAATTTATCACCGCCTAACTCACATAGTGCCTTTACAAAAATGATTCTTCTGTTCACATATCGATTTTTCAAACAGAAGATCATTACCAGTGATATTTTATCAATAGCGCTAGCAGGCGGATTGACGTTGCCCGGTCGTAAAATAGACATAAATTTGATTTTTATTCATGCAGATTTCGTATTTATTATTATAGAACAAATTTGCTATTGATTATTATATTGCACCCCATATATATATATATATATATATATATATATATATATATATATATATATATATATACATACATATATATATATGATTTCAAAAGTTAAATAAAATGACTTCAGCGCCATAAACTGAAATTGTAAACACAAAATATTCAACGCTTCAGTCATAGTTGTTAGTTAACGCTTCAGCCTTTAGTGTTACCGTCTATTATTAGATGGATAAAAAGGCTAAAACCGACTTTGTTAACTTAGCTTAGAAGTTTGTCAATTTACTCCTGACAAAGTCATTTTTTTTTTTTTTGCAGTTTTAGTAGGTAATTCTTATAAGCTAAAACCAATTACAGTGTGTTCCCGGGGTCCAAATATCCTATATATCAAATTTCAAATATTCAGAGAGGAGTTTGGTAGAGAAGTTTCACACACACACAAGTTCACTTTATATATACATATATATATATATATATATATATATATATATATATATATATAAACATGTTATTGTCTATAACGTTTCAATCCTAAATTCATCGCAATCCTGCACGATGTAGAAACTATGCATAAGAAAATGAAGTGTACTAATTAAATAAAACCAATCATGTAATAAGAAAGCATAAAAAATAAATAATTGATTAATGAATGTTTGCTTTGCAATAGAATATGCAAATTAGTTTACGTTTATGAAGATGCTCATATATTCATGACTAAGTATATTAAAAAGTCTGTTATAATACTGTTAAAATAGGAAAAAGCAGGATATTTATGTAAATGTCAGACCGAGGAAAATGTCAACTTTAGAAGTATATAGATAAGTGCTATGTGCAATAACGTAATGGGAACTGAATTGAAAAGGGAGTTTAGAAAGGAAGACATGCCTACAAAGACATTGAAAACAAATAGTGATTATTTTTATTATTGGAATTCTTTTGTGACGAGCAATTTATACATTTATTTATTTATTTGCGAACCATTATCATCATCTTCTCGTTGTTGTTTCACGACGTTTCAGTCAACTATTCCTCTGTCCTTCATCAGGTGGTAAACCGGGAAAGTATAGGAATTCTGAGTCTCTTAACTGTATACTTAGTAATATAAATTCCATAGTTAGTGTCGTGCCACCATGTTTTTTTTTTTGTTTTTTTTCGCCAACTAAACCTCTGGTCGGTATTAGGTAGGATTCAAACCGCTATCTTCAGGCAATGCACCCCTGGAACTGTAGAGATTCAACGTCTCCATCCATGGCACCACGGGCCCCGAAGGGCGATTAAAGGTGAATTTTTTCGTCTTATATATCCAAGTTGTTTTCTTTTTTGTTTTTCTCTGATCTTCCATCATCCCCCCAAAATTCCAATAATAAACATAATATAACATTCGATACGGACCCGATAATGGAAAACCATTCACACATCGAATAGCATTGATAAAATAGGCAAACTGTTAAAAAGTTCTTGAATGCAAAAACCAACCCACATGACGGACAAACACTGACCAGCCGCAGACAAATGTAAAGAGAATGGAATAAAGAAATGGAATAAACAAGTATAACAAGAGCCCAAATATCTCTGTCCATTGAACTGTGTACTGATACTCTATGTCTGGCATAACCATTACGCTCTACGTTTAAAAAGAATTCTCCGATATTGGATTCGATTGGTTAACCATCGGCATTGCCAGCTACATACCCTCCGAGACGTTTCAACAGAAACCAAACAGTCAGCCAGAGTACACCCCAGAATGTGCTGCCCCATTAAAAATAGAAACCACAGTTTTAATTGCATTATACTTAATAGATATTTTGAAAGGAAAGTCGGTTTTAGAACTGCGATGATTATAGAAAACGCGAAAGAGTCATATACTGAGTCTATCAAGTTAAAAAAAGAAGAACAGAAGCTTAGCTCCCATGAGATTTTGCTAATAACAAAGTCCTGAACAGATGCGCGTTCTCTATCCCGACCATCATTAACGGGCCTGAGGTGATTTCGTCAGTATCTGACAAATTCAAAACACTATAGGATAAACTTTGAATTAAACTCAACCTCCAGAATTTCCAGTCAATACCGAAAATAATCTGAGCGACACTCATGTATCTGTTCGTGATGTTGCCACACTGATGAAGAACCTTGATCGCAGAAAGGCAATTAATCCTGACAATATGCCTAGTGCTCAAAAGACTGCAATCGGAATTAACACCATTTTTGAAAAGTTGTTTACTCGATGCCTAAAGGAAAAATACATCCGAACAGCATAAAAACTTTATTAGTTTGGCCATTATTTTTAAATACTGGAGAGCGGTCCTCTACATCTCGATATAGACCAATTTATCTTCTGTTGCTTGAACCCATGTTAAAAATAAAGTTGCTAATCACCTCAGTAAAAACAACCTACGCAGTGACAAGCAATATGGTTTCCGTCCTGCAAGATCTACAGCTGTCATCCCAAAAAGGATCAGCGAATCTGTTGATTGATGTTTCCTTTTTAAACAATAGCTATAGGGTTTAGTATAAGGGTTTACTTCAGAAAATTTCCAGAAATCTAATATCTGTAAACGTATTTGCAACAATCGAATCCTTTTATAGGTTTATACATGAAGTCGTAGATAAACAGACATCCGGAAGTCATTGAATCAACGTCTCCATATATAGCGTGCCACAAGGATTCATGCTGATCCGAACTATCTTATTTATCTTCATTAATAATCTCTCAAATCACATGCTAGGTTCATTCGTCGAAATATACGCAGACGACACTACCTATTTTGGTAACACTTCAAAGATCATCCACGATTCTCTTTCCCAGAAGTTGAGCATGTGGTGCAATGGGGTAACAAGTGATGGTTAATTTTAATGCATCTAAACCAAGTTTCTACCTTTTCCCCACCAACGCTCTGATCTCCGTTTGGCCTCAATTGATATGAATGGTTCTGACTTGAAATTGAAGAATTACATCAACTCTGCTGCTAAGGTCACTGAACAAATGGTTGCGCCATTCTATCTCTCTGGAACGTATCTCGCACCGGCGCAATTCTTTAGGGTGAGGATAAAGGACCACAACAGCAGGGAGTGTACTGTAATTCGGCCAATAAAAGTCCTATGAAAATCCACATTTTCATCAGTTATCTAGAGAAGCGAAATGTATGGGGAGACTTGTCACTCGGACTCCAGGCTATATAACCTATCATTCCCTGATAGCAATTACTCATAATGACTTCTGATAAAGCCAGGAGTGAATAAATAAATAAATAAATAAATAAATATAATAATGATAATAATAATAATAAGAAGAACAATAGAGAGTAACAAAACTAGAAATAAAAAGACGGGGTAATAAAATCGGAGCGGAAAAGAAGCCAGTAAAGGAACAACCATAGAAGTAATTGTCGAAAACATGGATGTTTACGCTACAAAAAGGACACTTAAACATGGACGGAATACTTACTGACTACTACACAAAACAACTCAGAGTAATCTATATTACAGCAACATTACACAAAACTCGGGAAAACGGCATATGTAGACTCAGTGATTACAGAAAACGAAACAATCAATCTCATAATAAGTAAATACAGCAGAAAAGTTCCTGAAGTATACAAAAACTGACATGAATGCCTGAAGAAGTCATGTCACTGAGTACTGTGGAAATGTTTGCATTTGTACGTGCTATGCATATACACAAACGAAAATCCAATATTATTTGTGACATAGAGGTATAGAAAGAAAAAAATCACTAAAGTAAGGATGCCGGTTGTGATAATTTGTAGTAAGAACAAAGCTGATAAAGCGTAGATTTCGCTGTCTCCACGAAAATCCAGAGGACATAAAACTGCTATCTGATTGAAAAGTAATATGAAACACGAACAAAATTATTATTATACAAAACAGTTCTGAAACGCGTGAAGAATGACTAGGAGAAATTTGAATAAAAGGATGGACTGATGTGCTATGATACACGGCAACCAAGAAAACTGATAAAATATTAAGGAAAATTGTCTAGTGCGGAAACAAATAAATATAACAAACAAACGCAAACCAGCTACAATTAAATTGAAGTCCAAATACAAATAAAGAATATATATATATATATATATATACATATACATATATATATATATATATATATATATATATATATATATATATATATGGTTGCCGTGTATCATAGCACATCAGTCCATCCTTTTATTCAAATAATCAAATTATATATATATATATCTGAATGGTGGATGAAACGCGGAATATTCAGTGTAGCTTAATCGCCATATATATTTTATAAATTACTATATGTATATATATATATATATATATATATATATATATATATATATATATATAAATTCTACGATTTGAAGGGAACTCAAATTGTCAGAAACACAATATGACACACACACATATGTGTACGATGGGAACTAATCTCGGTAATTCTACGAAAATTTATTGTGAAGGGTAAGAACGAGTAGAAATATCGATGAGCGATTGCAGTAAGAAAACCTACTCTGCTAAGGTGCAAGAGAATGCTATAATGTTCGGGAGATTTATTGAAACTCAGATTGCAGAGAAGAGCAAGGCCCTTTGTCAATGAAAAATGAAGAGTAAACGGATGTTACGATAACGTCAAAAGATTTGCAACAGTTATCGAAAGAGGCAGAGTGTGCTAGAAATCTTGGGAGACTAGTTGTCATCCAGACTCCAGGAAACACTACTTTTCTGCCTTGACAGGGTACATAACCGGCTTCGAAATCTGATGGGCGATGGCCTTTTCTTTTCACTGCTACCTCTTTCTAACAGAACAGACGTTGCGAATGCATTTCTTCTCGATATTTACCTGAAAGCTGCTCAAATGAGATTCAATTTACGCACCCCTCTAAAACATTCATAAAGAACACGCGTCTCGTCAAACTTCTTTTAACAATTTTCCTCACTCTCTATCTGTACCTAAAACTAAAGAAAAATTATTCCATCGGCAAAGTTACTTTCTGAGAACTGCGCCTTCGTGGAACACAATACCGCGAGATTGTTTCTCATGTCACTCAAGGATAAGTGGCAAAGGCTTAATATGATGGTTTTCAAGTCCAATGTAAACAAGTACTGATTTAGTCATTCTCTCTACCAAAGTTCTACCATTACCTATTATCACAGTATTGTGTAACCGCCCACCTGACACTCTTTATTCCTTATCCTTGAGTAAAATTTAGGTCTTGATAAGTGGTGAAACCCCCCCACCCGTAGAAAAATCGCTGATAACGACTTGTTGTGTTATAACTTATAATAATCAGACAATGCACGGAACAGATTAAAATAACCGCGCTATCAAGGAATGTCCTCGAAAAAAAACTCACATGGCAAGATAATGTCAAGCAACAACAGAAATACTGATATCGACTGTAATAGAATAACGCTGTGTAAACACAACTATAAACTGAGGCAGGAAACAAAACAGGCAAGCAGGAGAAGAAAACAATGCAAGTAACAGGGAAAACTTTCAGAGTAGATAAGAAAAATCACAAAATATGACCCCCAAAAAACAAAACAGGCACACAGATGGTGTGCTACAAAAATGGTCTTGAAAGATCAAGAGGGATAAAAAAAAATAATAAACTAAAGAAGGAGAGAAATCTTCACTGTAACAACAAAAAGAGTACAGGAATCCTAGAAAGGTGTCTTACAACTGAACTTCCAGGGAAACCCAACGACCGTTATCATCGAAATATGATTGCTAAATGTTGCGAGGACACGACATGATTTGTAACGGTTATCGAAAGAAACAAAGAATTTTCACTCGGACACAAGAATATCTCACGTACTGCTGCCAGTGTTTGCGCAATGGCAGTGAGCCGTATGAGAACGATTATTTAATATATTTAAAATCCTAACGAGCAAAAATTTGAAAACCGTGGAAAGTTACAATGTAACAATTGATTCAGGTATCTGCGCGTTCACGGACAAAATAAGAGGAAAGGCCTTTTTTTATAATAAAAAAAGCAAATTGTACGTGTTCTCGTTCTTATGGTGTATTGCATATACTAAAAGCAACTAACTGCTGTTGTCACAAAATATAGCCTCTACTATAATGAGCTCTGATCCTTAGTCCCCCTATGTAATACATTCACAGCAAGCACACATCTAACTACAACTAAACCAAAGATTTTTTTGTATCGCACTATTTACCATAAATAAAACAAATGGTCTTTCTTTTTTAGACTATACTATCTTTGGAATGAGATACCACGAGAGTGCTTCCCAACAGACTACAGCATGTTCGTCATCAAATTTATGAACAAATACGTGATTGCTTCTCCCTATTGGATAATCAAATTATCTGTTCATTCATTTCATTGCTTCTGGTCTTATTGTGGAGGTGACCATAGTCCACTTTAAAATCTATTACACCCTTATCCTGGAGTTGCCTCGGACTTTGATAATCGAAGATCCATTTGTAATATATATATATATATATATATATATATATATATATATATATATATTACAAATGGATCTTCGATTATCAAATATATATATATATATATATATATATATATATATATATATATATATATATATATATATACAGTGGAGGTGATCATCGTCCACTTAAAAATCTATTCAACTTATCCTCGAGTTGTCTCGGAATTTGATAATCGAAGATCCATTTGTAATTATATATATATATATTATATATATATATATATATATTACAAATGGATCTTATATATATATATATTTGTAATATATATATATATATATATATATATATACGCGTGCGCGCGGCGGTTCTTACAAGGAAGAATTGAGTTTGTTGTTCGGAAGAATCCAAAAAGCAACCGAGATCTCATCTAGACGCCACTCCCCGGAATCGACCACCCTTTTAGAAGAAACGGACAAAAATATTGCAAATCGCCATTTTAGACACCTAAAAGAGTCGTAATTTGTCCGTTCGATTCAAAATCACAAACAACATCGGATAATTTTACAAATCTTACAGGATCTGTTTAAGTGTAATTCTAAAACAATGTCATTGTTTAACAATTCTTGGATTTGCATCTATTGGGGTCACAAGAGACCGACGTATTTCATTGACATCGGAAAACGCTAATTTCTTTCATTTATATTCATAGTTGTGTCCTTCCTTTATTGCACTGATTCTTAGCTAATGAAAGTAGGCAATTTGAAAAGTACGATCATTACTATCCGCATCTCATGCTTTGTCTCCGATGGCAGCATTTCTCTCAAACAACACAGAATATTTCTACTAAATAATTAACTCCTTTCGACAGGTAGTCTTCATAAGATGTCGCCGCTGGCTTGTTCATGCACATTACAGACAAACAGAGCTGTTCAATTACGAAAGTTTCGCCCAACTCTTATACAGAGTTGGGCGAATACTTCGTAATTGAAAAGTTCTGGTTAGTTAGGTTAGTGAAAAGCGACGTGGTGGACGAAGAAAAACCTGACTGATTTCGGTTAAAGCTGACCTTAAACCCATCGTCGGCCTCCGGGTCCTCGGATTTCGCCATTGAAGCAGCAGATTGACTAAATATAAATTACTTCAAATCGTAAGGCTTGCTAGTTCTTCATGAGGGACGCAGCAATGGAGCTGATTAAAGACATTTCAGGTGAATTCTCTGTCAAGCTTAAGTAGTTGTTTTTCACAAACGGTAAAACTAAGTGAAACCACCAGTCTTCATTCAATTTGTCTTCCATGCATTCATTCGTTGATAATCCCTACGCCAATCTAAGGAGCCAATCTAAGGAGCCAATCTAAGGAGCCATTCGGGACCAAATGAAAAGTCAACAAATTGATCGAACGACGTGTGATTCCAAGCTGCAGTATATTACTGTTCAGCTCGGATCTCGCTGCATTTAATTTCTCTAAAAAGATTTGACTGCTAACCACACGAAATGACAACCTGGTGTGTCAAGTTCGAATCCAATTTGTTCCACAAACGCGCTTTCACTTGCAAGGTTGCCAACGTTTACGTAGTCCCTTCTGTAAATACCCGATGTTATTCTAGAAATAATTTTGCAATAATTCTTAAAAGAAATTGATTAGAAAGACAAATGTCAACAATAGAATCATCTGCACCATACGAAATGAGTAAAAGTATCTATGGGGAAACAGCCAGGACGTATAAACACGTCAGAATAAGCTGTTTGTATATTTCGTTCAGTGAGTAGGTTTATTCACAATATAATGTATCAAACAGTTACTAGAGATAGAGAGATAGAGAGGGGGAAGAGGGTGCAATTGGGTGTTATGTGGTCATAATTTAAGATATGTAAAGAAAGAGATATGTCAAAAGAAAGATGTTACACATTTTTCTATCCGTACTACCGGAACAACGACGAGTATCTTAGCAAATAAATATAATTATTCACAAACTGCGTATAACGGATTTTCGGTGTGGCTAGACATGGAACATATCTTAATTTCGATCTACCTTGCAAATGTTGCTAACGAATTTTTTTGTGATTGCGAACGACAATTTAAATTGAAGCTGAACGTTTAATCACCTTATTGTTATGGACAGAACATAATAGCTGCTACTGTTTTGGTTTCATTGGCAAAAGTGATCGGACGTTTATTTGCAGGTTTTTATCTGCGCTCTCGTATTATGAAAATGCAGCGTTATTGGAGATAAAAGTAAGAGTATTCCAACAAATAAAAGGTGATTTACATTTCGTTTTTACATCGTACACACCTTACCGCCACCACCACCACACTTTATTTAGATACGTCTTGATATCGCTTCAGATTCTTGTCTGTCTCCTAGGTTGTCACACTACCACTTTCATCTTGAGTGTTATTTACACAACATTTCAGCCTATGTAACCTCCGACCTTCTTCCTGTGTATCTTGTGGAACTGGGGAATTTTCACGAAACTCCAAACGGAGCCATTTATTTAATTAACGGAGGTAGCTTCTTCTCGTATTATCAGTGTTAATTGCGCAATGACTCATTGTGTAAAATTACATGCATATTGGTACAGCACTGTGTAAAATTTACTTGTAAGTGACAGTTTTCTAAAGGTTTTCTAAAGGTTGAAGGTTCAATCCTCAGTGCCAGCGATACAAAAATACAATTGCGAAGTATGACGTTTCTGAGTTTTGAGATGAGGATTGTTTATTCGTATTATTTTGATTCATCGGACTACTGTTTTCATCTTGAGTGTGATTTTCACAACGTGACTGGATAGTGGTACTCTGACCATTGCGTCACGGGTTCTTGCGCAAGGACCCGTGGCTCAGTGACTAGAGCACTTGGGAAAATCAATTGTAAAAGTGATATTATCCTGAAGGTTGAGGGTTCAATCCTCAGTATCGGCGGCCGAAAAATACAATTGCGAATTACTTAGGACCTGTATCCAGTAATGACTGACGGAACAAGAGCAAGCTATACCCGTGATGTAAACAAAAGGGTTCCGCTCGAAATTCCGTCCAAATTCCGAAGTTCACCAAAAACCTTTCCGAGTTCGACAAGATACACCCGAAGAAGGCCGGAGGTTACATCGACCGAAACGTTATGAAAATGACACTCAAGATGAGAACAGTAGTCTGATAGATTCAAATAATACGAATTGCGAATTATTTTAAACTTCTACCCGACCATGTCTGACGAAACAAAAGCATGATATGAATGTGGTTTAAATAAAGGGTTCCGTTCGAATTTCCGTGCGTATTCCCGAGTTCGACAAGATACACCTGGGGAAGGTCGGAGACTACAGCTGCCAAAATCTTGTGCTAATAACACTCAAGATGAGAACAGTAGTTCGAATAATACAAATAATGCAAATTATCAACCCTCGTCTCAAAAATTCAGAAACATAATGTAACTCTATAGTTGGAAGCAAGCTGAATTTCAAATCAAATAAAATTTATTTTGCTAACACTAGTAAAATGCAAGTTGCTATGAAAAGAAACCAGTTTTTGTCCAAGGCTTTAACTTTTAATATGCTAGCTAGTGTGTTCGAAAAAAGTTGTTGCTCTGGTCCCCTTCTCTATATAAACACAACCAACTAACTCAACGATCAGTTAAATCGCATTAATTTACTGCAGAGGTTCCCAGATGCAAGAGAGCTTTCTACTCTAATAGCATCTTTCTCAGAGCTACAAGAAATTCCTGTCTTTTCTTTGGCTTTACCGAGAATTTAAATGTATTGTAAAAAACATCTTGTATGAATATATGTACATCTTCTCACTTACATTAACCAGCTAACAGAGATAGAAAGAGAGAAAGGGTGCAGTTGGGTGTTATATGATCATAGTTGAGGATACGTAATTCCTTTATCTAATTCATAAATTTGAATGTAATGCAAAACTCATATTGTATAAACATCTCCCCTATAATTCTGTTCCCGAATTCGCAGTAACTTCTTACCCCACAGTGATAATATGCATTGCTTGGCGTGAATTATAATATAAAAAAGACTTCTATTGTGGATAAATTCACGCAGCAAATACACGGAATGATAATGCTGATTTTCTTCTAATGAGCCGGAAATGGCAGTGGTATATCTTTTCTATAATTTGATCAGGTCTGCTGAGATCACGAATTGGCACTCGGATTAAAACACAAACACCAGTGGTAGCTCGACGATTACCGGCGGATGGCGGCGATCAGGCTGGCTTTGGTGTTGTGGGAGGTTATTTTGATGATGTTCTCGACATATTACTAAACGAAGTAGTCCAGCGGGTTCAGGTCGGGCGAGGAAGGGCCCAGTGAGAAAAGGGTACAACATTTTAACACTCGTTCTGAAGCCAAGCTTGGGTCTCTTTGGTCTTATGGACTGGCGCCGAGTCCTGCTGCCACACCCAGCGGCTATCTGATTGCACTACCCTTTTTAACACATCCAGGTACACTTTCATGTTAACTTTCAAGCCGATTTCGAAAATGTGAGGTTGCATGATGTGGTTCTCACTTGAAATCACAGCAAAGACCATAATTGTGGCCGGAAACTTTATTTTTATGACCATCGGCACGTCCCTATTATTCATGGAAATCTAGCGATGCATTTTAGGGTGCTGGCAACGGTCCTGTTGTCATAACCTGGATCGGTAGAGAGCATGAGTTGTACAGTATATATGTATCTCTCGGATCTTGCTCGTTTAACATTGTGTCACCTTTAGACATAATAGAAGATTCCTATCGCTCCTTGGATTTGTACACAACTGGCCAACTAGTAGATGGTCTACAACAAAAAATAAAAATCAGTTTTCATCAAACGGAAATGAAATCATGTCGTCTCTTCTAGAGCAACAATTTTATCGTTCTGCCCTCTATTCACATCCTACCCGAGAATATATACAAAAGGTTACGTTTTAATGTGGGAAAGCCTAGTTCTCAAAAAAAAATTCACTAAATTACAACAAAAATTAAAACTGCATAAAATCTAGAAATATTTCTCATTCACTAATTAAGGAGAGAAAAAATTAAACTACACTTTTCTTCTAGTGAAAATACGTTTAATAAGACTGAAAATTTTTGATGAACTGGACCAAGTTTGAATACTTATGTGTACAATACAATATGGAATCTGTTACATTGTATCTGAAGACGACCATGATGTAATCTGAAGGAAAGCAGTACTAACATAAAGTTCTTACATGGGAAGAAGATCTATTCGTGAAATTCCGCCTAACGCTATGTACACTAAGGGAGTAAGAACTTTTTTCATTGTGAATGGCAAAAGAAGTCTTAGTGTTCAGGCAGCAAGATGAGATTAGAACTCTGATGATTATATTCCATAGAAAGGAAACATTGATTAGAGAGAAACTAGCAACGTCTTTGTCGAAAATAGACTGTAAGGAACATGTGAGTAAGTATCTAACACTAAAATCATTTTAAAATGACGTACATAAATAGCATTTAAACTGACAGGTAAAACTTTGATTGTGTCTGACCAATTTTCATTTGTTATTTTTGTAGCATGTTATTTGCAGTTACTACAGATACTTCGCTGCAATTTATTATACATTATACTTGATCTGCTTCGGTAGTTTGCTAAGATGGCGACATGATTAAATAAGCATCTCTGCTAGGGAAAATAACTATTATTCGTTTAGTAAGAGTTCACCTTGTTTTGTTTTTTTATCTTAGACAGCTAATCTAATGAAAATGCATAGTTATAGAAAACAAATATATTTACTAGGGATAGAACGATTCCAATATTTTTTCCGATTCCGATACAATTACCGATTCCATGTAAAAATTCTAATTCCGATACACTTACCGATTCCGATTCTTTATAAATCTCTAAATATCTATCTATATATCTATAAAAGTGAAAGTGTATGTATGTATGTAAGTGTGTGTGTCTGTCTGTGTACATTTCTCTACACAATAACTCTGTCAATTTTCAATCTACAGACTCGAAATTTGATATACAGGGTACTGAGATTTAAGAAAATCTTTATAATCCTTTTTCAGACAGAAATTTGTCTGTTAAGACGTCAAAGTTCAACGATTTGGCCTTTGAGAACTCTGCCAAATTCCTCCGATAATTTTGGGTATAAACACTTGGAATTTTAGATATAGGTTCCTTGGACAATGATCTAACTTAATGATTTAATTCGAGCTCAAAACAATAAATGTTAAGGGGTCATAATAGGGGTCAAAGTTCAAAAACATTTGACCTCTGCGGTCTCTACCAAATTACTCAGAAAATGTATTGTCTAAACATTTTTAATTTTACATAAAGTATATTCATAGATAGGGCAAGCTTTTTAATCGGTTTGGGTCGAAAATTTTAGCTATCAATATATAAATGTATGCATGTATGTATGTATGTTTGCATATCTGCCTAAAACTTTCGACAGAGGCGACGGATTTTCACAAGATCAGTATCGTTTTGAAGCTCGACCCTTCAGACGACAAATACCGAAAAATTGGCTAAAAACATTAATTTCTTCACCCTCAATTAGGCACTTTCTACAGGGAAGGGTCGCTTTTTTCATCGATGTTTTCGAAAGTCATCCCCTCTTTTCGATTGTCTAGCCTTAATTTAAACCTACGTCACTTCCGGTTTGACGGTGGTCGTAACAGTAAAGACGTCACAGTTTTTCCCCGTTCTTTTTATTCTTCCCGGTACGGGTTCGAGCCAGCCTTCCTACTACCACTTTTTTTTTGTTACACACACACCTCCAAAGACCCGGACATCGCCGGGAACCTATGCTAGTATACCTATAAAAGTGAAAATGTCTGTGTGTGTGTGTATGTGTGTGTGTGTGTGTGTACATTTCCCTACCGAATAACTCTGTACATTTTCGATCTAGAGTCTCGAGATTTGACATAAGGAGTATTGAGATTTGAGAAAATCTTTGTAATTGGTTTTCGGACAGAAATTTTGCTGTCATGGGGTCAAAGTTCAACGATTTGACCTTTGCAGATTCTACCAAACTCTTCCACCAATTTTAGGTCGAAACACTTGAAATTTTAGATGTAGGTTATTTGAACATTGATCACACTTTTTGATTGGATTTGAGCCCCCAAAAATAAATGTTACGGGGTTTAATTTGGAGTCAAAGTTTTAAAAAAGATTGACCTCCGCGGTCTCTACCAAATTACTCAGCCAATTTTTGGTCGAAACATTTGAAATTGTACATAAAATGTATTCAGAAATAAGCGAGCTTTTTAATCGGGTTGGGTAAAAAATTTGAGCTGCCAAGGCGTCAAAGTTCAAAAGATTTGACCATGCGGTGTCTAGCAAACTGCTCGGCCAATTTGGGGTCTAAACATTTTAAAGTTATATATAACGGGTATTTAGACATGCGGTAAGCATTTTAATCAGTTTAGGGACGAAAATTTGGCTGCCAAAAGGTGAAAGTTCAAAAGTTGACCTTTGCAGATTCTACCAAATTCCTCCGACAATTTTTGGTCTAAAGATTTGGAATTTTAGATGTAGATAACTTGGACATGAGTAAAACTTTTGATTTTGAGACCAAAATAATAAATATTAAGGGTTCAAAATTGGGGTCAAAGTTTTTAAAAAAAGTTACCTCCGCGGTCTCTACTAAATTACCCAGACAAATGTTGGTCTAAACATTTGAAATATTACATAGTGTATTCACACGTAGGGCAAGTTAGGAACAGTACATAGGGCTCCTGCAAATCTGGGCTGAATTGCTAGTTTAACTATAAAGTTTTATTTTTCACGATTACCGTAAAAACACATGGTAAATGTGAAGATCTTTTCTCAAACGTAATGATACACTTGTGAGGGATGATCCATTTTAGTTTTATCGATTTTAGTTTTACTAATAGTTTAAAAAGTATATATTCATTATTTTAGTATTACTATCATGGATATTTTTCTTTATAGAAAATCAAATCAAATAAAAAAGCCAATTCGAAGAATCGTTTTTTGGCATCGGAAAATAAGCACAGTTTTTTTCCGATTCCGATCTCGATACCGATTCCGAACCACAAAAAGTTCCGATTTTTTCGATTCCCGATTCCGATTCTGATCAATCGTCCCAACACCAATATTTACTAAACAAATTTGAACTTAATAGATCCCGAGCAACGCCGTTGTAAGAAGGTCTGTTCATAGATAAGAGAATATGCCGGTTTGTCATGCTTAAGTTGAAATAGAATATTAACTGATCTATCAAGATAAGCGTGCAAATTCAATCAGTGCATTTTAGTTTATATGCGATCGAAGATTTCTTAACAGAAAACTGTCAGTCGTTGGATTTGTCACATCTAACGCTGTAAAGCATAAATTGCATCGACGATTCTTTACTCACAATATGTTTTCAATATATCTGAGTGTCTCGATAAACGGTTTAATATCAGAGCACAGTTTAAAAGAATTCGTATTGTTTGGCTTATTTGGATGCTGGTTTCATCTTGGCTCTTATTCTTACAACGTTTCCAGCGATGTAACTCTCGGCCTTCTTAATCTCGAGAATCTAACCGGAATTTCGAACGAAACCTTTATTAAGTCCGCGACTGTACCTTTCGTCGAAACGAAGATACTTTTCATCGTCAGCCATTAGTAATTCATAAGTGTCTCTTCGTTTCGTCCGTACTGAAGTTTGAACTTTCGACCACCAGAAGACTATCACGTAGAACTGATTATAACTTAGGACATATATCCGTTGCGTCACGGCTCCGCAGAAGAAGTTTGGCTGTACGACTTTCTGTATCCGCGTCCATGCGTAACTGTTAATATATTAGACTGTTGTTGGATATCAGTTTTCCTAACAATGATCCTCTGCATATTCTGATTCTTTTAAGAATAGTCAAAAATCAATTATTTATGCGGTATTTTGTTTGTTTAGGGGATATAAATTCTACGTTAGAGTCAGTTCATGGCAGAGCGTAATCCACATACATCAAAAACAGAGAACAAACGGTGAAATGGATACCATCCCAGACAATCGAATCGCTTTAGACGAGTTTAAATGTCATCTGCTTTATTGTAATCACATACAATAGTGCAGCCTCATAAAAATTCCACTTTCTACATCTACCAGTGTAATTTACTGTTGTTGTTGTTGTTGTTAATGTTGTTGTTGTTGTTATTATTATTATTATTATTATTATTATTATTATTATTATTAATAATAATAATAATATACAAAAAATATGTTTAAAATATTAAGTCTCTTTGCGTTACTTTCTTGTTAAAATAATTTAAGAAAAGTAAATAGTAGACATTGAGTTTACTTTCAGCTGACTCGAAATCCACGTTTCCCTTATTTTCTCGTTTAGTCCTCACATTCCATGAGAAGTTTTATGACAAGGATTTTACATGGGCGTAAAAGCTGATAACCTACGTACAAACGTATTGCAAAGTAAATGCTATAGCGTAATATTATATATATATATATATATATATATATATATATACAATTATATAAATTATATAAATAAACAATTGTATAAATATCTGTATGTCTGTGTGAGTTCGTTCCTTATAGACTCCGAAACGGCTGAACAGATTTTCTTTAAAATTTACAGAACTTTAGCGGAGTTTTCGTAATGGGAGTGATGTTAGTTAAATTATGTCTCACGATAATTACCGATAATCGAAAACGTTATTTTAATTTATCTATCATTAATCCATGTTTCCATGTCGTCGCTTACCAACAATAATAGAACAGCGAGCCGTGAAAAATTTAATATGGGTTAGCTGATAACGTGTTTTTTTGTTTTTGTTTTTGGTTTTTTGGTTTTTGCATGACGCGGTCTGTAGGTTCATGTAAATTTCGTCTTTTTTTTTTCATAAACTGCAAAGAATTTTATAAGATTTAAAAATTTACGTAATTTTTTTTTTTTTTTTTGCATGATGAGATATGTAGGTTCTAAGCGCGCACGTAAATTTATTAATTTTTTTTCGTTAACTTGGAAGAAGTTTATATAAAATAATAACAAAAACAGTGGGTTTTCTAGAGTGCAATGTATATTTTGGACTAAGTTACTGCATGGAGGCATGTGAAGTTTCCTCCCGGCTGATTTCACGGATTTCGGTGACAATAAAAATTTAGGAGTGTGAAATATTCGTTGATCATCATCCGTCCTGGGCAACGTCTATTCTGCCAGTATATATATATATATATATATATAGAAGTTATTTGTTTTTATTTTTGCGATACGTTTTTGAATTAATTCAAATATTTACGAAAGTGCATTTCACCTAAATGCGAGTTTGGAATCATTTTTCCCTTTAACCAACTTGGTACCCCCCACATGAGGAGCAGCATATATATTGTTTTTAAAATATAATTATCCACTGACACGTGTTTCGTCATCCACGACTCATCAGAGTGGCTGAATCTAATAATAATTATATATATATATATATATATATATATATATATATATATATATAATTATTATTATTATTATTAGATTCAGCCACTCTTAGGTAAAATGCACTTTCGTAAATATTTGAATTCATTCAAAAACGTATCGCAAAAACAAAACAAATAACATCTACATATATATATATATATATATATATATATATATATATATATATATATATATAAACAAACCCTTAATTGTCAGTATATCAAAAATGCAAAAAAAAACAATTAAATTGTCACATGAGAACATATACTCGGAGATATTCGAGTAAAAAGAAAGAAAAGGTGAATGGTATAAAATATATGTACAATTGAGATGAAAAGCATATAAGAACGATCAAAATATATTTTCGAGCAAGTCTAACGATTTAACAAATTCTTTCTATTGGCATTTGTGCGAACAATTGAGACTGACTCAAATTTTTTTAATGATTTTGAGAGTCAAAATTCTGAAACAATTATTGTTATCCAATGGCATATTCTAAAGCAGAAGGGGGACGTAAGCGAAATGGATTTCTTAATCTAATTTCCCAGCGTTATATGTTGGTTGATGCGTTTCTACATGCTTAAGGAAGTTCGAGCCAACTGTCTCCTTGAAATAAGTGAACGTGATTTTCGGATATATAACCAGTTTCTTCTAACCAGTAAAAGCAAGCCCTTCCGATTTGTTTGATTTCAACATAAGACTCCTCGTCGACTGTTGATCACAAATTTTTTCTAGATTTTAAATCCTCGTTTTTCTAGTTCGACAGTGGATGTATAAATCCACTGACTGAGGTTTCCTCGAAGTTCCGTTAGTTCATTGATGTAAATTGGTTGGGCTATTTGTGTAAGTATTGTCTTTCTGAAACTTCGACGCCTGTTGGCGTATGAATAACCTGGAATTCTTTTTTCACGTAAATAATTTTGTTTCGAGTCCTCGTCCTCTAGTTGATGTGGACCCAGATTGAGACGATGAAACACAACTCGGAATACGTTATAGGTTGTAAAGAAGTATTGAAAAAATGAACAAGATTCGGAGAAAAGTGGTGGCGTAAGGAAAGCTTACTTTTTAGTCGGATATCGTTAGAGTCACACGAAAGTATTTGACTCTTGATTAATAATCTATTTCAAAGTGCCCATCAGTCTGTAGATAACGGTCTTATAACAACTCCTTTCAAGAGTTTTTTCTGAAAAAATAAAACATGTTTAGTATTGTTTTTTTTTCTTTTTAGAATTGACGCTCAGATGACCCGCAATTTCCTTTCCCTGTTTGAACGTCTTACAAGGGTGCGCCGAGGTCAAAATTCCCGAATATTATATCAATTTACTCTTTCGAAATTTGTTGTTGTGAAACGTTGCAATCATTAAATTTTCAATTGATTGAAATCGGGCTTATATGTACATTCTGTGCTTTATATGGTATACAATTTCATTTAAGTCAGTGTAACTTTAGTAATCACTCATTAGGTTTTGAATAACATTCCAATTCGGTTGCGCCAGTTCAGTTAATTTCCTAATTTTATCTTTATACAAAGAAACTGAGGAACTGAAATGTTAAAAGTTGCTAAAGTTGAACTATCTTCGCATTTTTTCAATCCTTCTTGTTTCAAGAGTGGAAATTGTTTTTTTTTTCTTCTTTTTCCTGAACGAAAATGCTGTCCATCGATTGGAAGATAATAGTCCCATAACACACACACACACACACACACATATATATATATATATATATATATATATATATATATATATATATATATATATATATATATGCTAGAACTTTTTCTCTCAAAAGATTTTCTCAATTAATCAGAAAATATATAAAATAAAAATGAGCGTCATAGTTAAAAAAAAAATCGCACACTAAGAAACCATAAACATAAAAATAATTAATGAAAGTTCGTTTTTCAAAGGAATCTGCAAATTAGTTAAGCATTATGAAGTCGCTAGCATATCCATGAATTAGTATATTAAGAAGTTCGTATTAATAATTACATATAGAAAAGTATTACTTTAATGTCGGTATATATATATATATATATATATATATATATATATATATATATATATACATGTTCATATACTATAATGTGTTTGCTTTTGATGATATGTAATTATGTGAAATATGAAAAATATGCATAAATATAATAGATCTAAGCGTAACAATTAAAATAAACCAATCGTCAAATAAGGGACCATTAAAAAATATTAATTAATTAAAGGTCGTTTTTTAAATGAATTTGCAAATTAGTTAAAATTTATGAAGTCGTCCGTATATCCATGACTGAGCATATTGGAAAGTTATTTTACATAATTAATAAATTGAAAAGTGTAATACTGTAAAATGAACTTTCGCAACGTTGTCCGAATAAACTTCGGTAACGTAATCATCTATTTTTTGTAACGGACTCAAGACGTTGTATGCAGACACGGTCACAGAGGAAAGTGATAACTTTAACACAACTTTTTTGGTGAAGTTAAAGGCGTATTTATTTTGTCATTTACGTAAGCTAAACAGCTGTACGCTGTCAGTACAGGATACCAGGAAACACATCCAAATCACACTAGTACGATGACTATTTTCATAAAGTAACATTATTGAAAGGACGGAGGGAAATAAGGTAGTCTCTCACATTAGCCAAACGTAACAGGTCAACTGCCACGCATCGGTTTCTTTTTTATGCTTCTCGTCATTTTTACAAAAGTATGAAGCCCAACTGTTTCACGCACAGGTAAGGTGAACCTCGAAAGGAAAGACGTTGAAGTGATTTTTTGAATTAGGATGAGGGTTACAAATATTTCTCGCTTCTCAAAATTCAGGCGAATATGATTTTTGTACATATGAAGGTCACCACTTATCAAGGCCCAGAAGCCACTTGGGAATAAGTGTTATTTTGTGTACAGTAATTAATGGGATAGTGTTGCAGTATTCATTGGTATTGGAGATTTGATAAAGTATCATTACTTGGGAGGGGCGGTTCATCAGGAATTTGTTTATGTTGGACTTGAAGACATCAAAGTTGAAGTCAGGAGGGAAACAGGCAAGCGGTAGAGAGTTCCACAGGCGTGCAGTTCTAAGAAAGAAGCTTTGTTCATGGAATCTACGTTTTGATTTAGGCACAGATAAAAAATGGGGAAAATTTTTGACATTGGTTTCAGCTAGACGGGTGTTTGTCGTGAAAGATTGGCGAGGGGGGACCAGAGATTGGAGCTCAGATGAGCACCTGCCATGGTAATCACGATAAAAAAATACAGGCTCGCAAAGTCTCTTCTGTGAGAGAGAGCTTGCAGGGAAGAGAAAAGGGCATCCCCACTAAGCCACGAAGTCTATTTTGTACTCTGTCAAGGGAGGATAGGCTGTTTTTAGCAGCTCCTGCCCAAATGTGGCAGCAGTACTCCATCCTTGGACTACTTGGCTTTTATATAGATAGAGTGGTTCATTGTTCACAAATGCATTTACATTGTACAAATTGATCGACATTTTTTAGATATTTAATAGTATTTATACAGGATTATTGAGTAAGAAAAGTATGATAATATCTTGGTCTGCAAAAAATAAGAACTCCGGTTCATCAGAATTAACCAGGAAAATTTATACGGGTTCCAAACACGTGTCTAATTTGTTGACGAAGTAGCATATGGAATTAACATCGATGACTTATATGGCTTGATACAAAAGTATTTTGAAAATCTTACTGTTAAAATACGAATTATTTTCCTGGTGAGTGTGCCAAATGCTTTCACTTTACAATCATCCCTTTCAATTTATTTGATATCCTTGAAGCAGCAGAAAAGGAGTTATTCGGCTTAAAAAACAATTTTGGTAAACTGCAACTATAAGAGTTTCGGGTAAAATGTTTCCAGAAATTCTTAATAATATCAGAAATTTTTATAAGAAATTTATTTTCGTCCCAAACAACTTGTGTGAAGCAGCATGCTCCCAACTTTTCATATTTAAAAACAACTACTGAAACGAATTAAATGTAAAAAAAAAAAACGGCCGGTGATGTGTTATATCGACAAAGGAGTCCAGAGTAGAATTGCGAGCTAAAAAACTGTAATAACAGCCGTCTCATTAAGGTCAGTTTATAAACATACTTTATATAATGGTAAAAATTTATGTGTTCAAATATTTGATACTTCTACACTTTATCGCCGAAACTGGAGATGCCGTTTTATTTCGCGCACCTGCCTTTAAAATCCAAGAGAGAAATCAGTATTTTAAACACTGGCCGAAACGTGAAATAAATAACAAAAATATTAAACTGGAGAACGATTGGTTCCAGAAAGAATAAATTAACCAAAAATTAAATGAAAGACTTTCCCGTTTTCATTAATTAAACCGAGACATTTCCAATTAAACAATTATGGATATATGCTCTCTATCACTTTCTTTATTTACTTTTTTATAGTTCTTTCCGGAAGTTTATCTAGTTTAATTTTTGTTATTTATTTCTAACTTCGGACATAGTTTAAAATACTGATTTCTCCTTTGGATTTTAACGACAAGTGCGCGACATAAAGTAGCATCTCCAGTTTCGGCGATAATGTGTAGAAGCATCACATATTTATGAATAGTTTTTCAATAAATTTTTGTAGCAGCTTGCATTTTTTTTAAATAAATTTGAACTTAATCATGAATCTACAAAATGTATAGCTACACCAAGAAAAATAATATGTAATTACATAATCGCAATATATAGCAGTTTGTTATAAAAAAGATGAATGTATATATAAGATAGTTAAAGGATTGGGGTCGCTTTCTATTTGCTTGTTCTAAAATGAATCGCTATATCCGAAATGTTGGGAACCACTCATTTATAAGAATCTAAGTATGTCGTAAATCGGAGTAGTAGCGGGGATTTGAGATTATGATATCGGTTAATAGCATTCTGATACTGAAATTGACAGTAAGAGGACTTGATCAATAGAGAGTTACAATGGTTGCCTCCGCCTTTGTGAGAATACCTATTTAAGAGATGCGTTTTGACCGGAATAAACGTAACAGTCTGCGCTGTTGAAAAAAAAACGTGCATTACTAACACGATGTAAAACATTTGCCTGTGATGATTGTGGAACATTTGATTAAGAAATGTTCCATTTCGTTCCTCTTGGAACTGTAGACGTAGGATAAAAACAATATTACTTTATTATATAGAAGATATTGAAATAGATGAATTTAATTACCATTAAATATACAAATATTATGATACTGATAACGGAGACAACTCATTTATTTCATGAAAAGTGCTGTATTATGTTTAAAAATATACAATGAAAATTCGATTCGTTTTAGTGATACCAGCGGATTCAATAGACATGGGAAATTCGACCCATAAAGAAAATCACTACACCCTGGCAGTTAAAAAAAACGAATGGAAAATCATATTGTAAAGATTAGTATATTTCCTTACTTCTCAATTAGTTTGTTGACTGAAGATAAACATATCGTATCGATAACAATATGTCTAATCGAATGACTTCACTGTATAGCATTACCTTTAACAAATAATAGATGCATGTATACTGTACTGCTAAAGGCAAATCTGCATAGCTTAATTCATCATTGGATACCATAATTTATTTCACTTTGTGAATACATATTATACGTCTGCATTGTATTCTTTCTATAAGTTTTTATGCATACTAGATAATGCTTCAAGCAAACTACATGAACGTCTTGCATATATATATATATATATATATATATATATATATATATATATATATATATATATATACCTATGGTTTTTTACGTATATTGATATTCATATTAAAAAACACGTTTCATATTTATTTAAAAAGAAAATACAACTTTGTTATATATGCATTCAACGGCAAAAGGTCTTGCTAATTTGCATATTCTTTTAAACATTCATTTTAATTAATTCTCTACTCGTTGTTTTTTCGGTTTTCCCATGGAATGATCATTTTTAGTTAACTATTACATGTAATTATAGTCATGAATATATTCTATGTGATTTACACTTGAGAAATATCTGCGTTAAAAGGTTACAGTAAGCTAAAACCTCTTTCATAGATATGTATGCATGCGTATATATATTTGTTCAAAAAAATGTTGCTTACCAAACTTCTCCATCAGTTTTATGAAGTATAGGGTATTCGAATGTATGCGAAACTTTATATTTAGGTTTTAGCCGGGGAAATCCATGCAAAAGTGGGAAAATTAAAAACGAATTTGTCAGGTGAACGTCGGACATTCGGCATTACGAATATGCATGCCTAACGCTATTGGTTCATTTTTTTAATTTTTAGCCTTGCCGCAAACATATCTTCATAGCTTAGACATTAACGTCAAAGGAAAAAGTAAATCATAAGCTAAAGGTTTTGGTTTCGATTCTCGGTGGTGGTGCAGAGAGTCACTTTTTTAAACATTTTAAATCATTACTATATATTTGGCCCAATATAATATAATAATACAGACGTAATCCGCATTTATCAAAATATTATGTTTAAGCGTATTTTACGACTGGACAATGCGGGGCGGCCTTCTAGCACACACACACATATATATATATATATATATATATATATATATATATATATATATATATATATATATATATATATATAGGGAAGGGGTATTTATGTTTTATATACGGGACGGAAAACGGTGTGAGAATTTGACTTATTTTCAAGGGAGTGGTCGAATAAAGTTTGTCTAGATGCGAAATAAGCAAGAAGAGCTCCGAGCGATTAATTGTGAACGGGTCAAAGAGAAAAGGCAAGATTATGAACAGAATGAGGGTAACCTGGTACAAAAAAGTGAAATAAAAAAGAAATGGTAAAACGCGGTGACGAAACATAAACAAAGCACACACAGACACATACAGACACACACACAGACACACACACACACACACACACACACACACACACACACACAACAAACAGACACACTCAAACATACAAATGCCTAGAAGAATAAAAGAGTATAAACATTGGGAGGCTGAAGTAAATAAGGTACATGTCAATAGTACTCAATGACCCGGAAAACAAAGTACTCATTAGCTCTCATTCTCTCGGAATCTTAACATATGACAGGTGTACATGGTAACACACACATACATACAAACACGCATGCAAACACGCTCATACATACATATTAATATATATAACTCAAAATAAAATGTGTGTGTGTGTGTGTTATACTGAGTTCGTGAAATTCATATATATATATATATATATATATATATATATATATATATATATATATATATATATATATATATATATATGCAAGAGAACGCCGGAATACGGTGGACCTAGGATACTTTTTTTTTTCAAGTTACGATGTGGAATACGATCTTTTTTCGGCCCCTGGTTATGGTATTTGTTCCGCCTTACGGTGTTATTTATAATGTTATTTAATTATATACATGTGTATATATACTATACTCTATTCTATTACTAATTTTTAATGCCGTACCCGGGAGGTTTACTGTATATAAAAGAATAAATGCGAAAGATTTTTTCAACTATTGTAACTGTATTTCCATCAAAATGGTATATGATATATTCATTGCCTAGTCGGAATGTTATACGCAAGGTCACGTGTGGTTTTAGGAAGTCAGCGCATCCTAGTCTACATATGTGCCTGAGCAACCCCGTCGGTATTCCTCAGGCCATTATCAATGAACACCTTCTCAAAAAGGTATAGCCTGGAGAAGTAGATTTAAGATTGAAGAAAATGCTTCCTCAGCCTGACAGCCATGACAAAGTCATTTAATACCTATTTGTATCATTATTCTATGATACATCATAATATTTTAAAATAACGTATATATAGTAATCTGCAAATTACGACGAACAGTTGACGTAATTCTTAATTTGCATACGGATGCGGTGCTTTAAACATTTTTTTAATGCATGGGTATGTGTCAATATATATTTCTATTTTCATAGGAAAACATAAAAACATAAAAGAATTTAGTTGTCCTCGAGGATGATGGGTTGAACAGAGATGAGAGGGAAAAGATAACTATATACCAAAGTCTTATGTACGACACGAAAAGAAACTAGAATCTTTAGCATCGTAGTATTTATAGGAGCAACCAGACTCATGAAAAATTATTTCTAAATTACCTGACAAATATATCCGGGAAACCAAGTGTAAGAGAGATTTTTCAAAAATGCACTAAAAGGGACGATTGGAATCTAAAATGTATTTCTCAGTCTGAATGCATGAAGTAGTGGATGAATGTCTGTCGGTAGGATGCCACAATCCCAGCTAGTATATATATATATATATATATATATATATATATATATATATATATATATATATATATATATACTAGCAGTTCAGCCCGGATTTGCTGGGGCCCTATGTACTGTTCAAAACTTTATGTGCATATATATATATACATACAGTAAAAAGTTGGAATCGTGTCCAGGTAACCTACATCTAAAATTCCAAGTCTTTAGACCCACAAATTGGCGGAGGAGTTTGGTAGAGTATGTAAAGGTCAACTCTTTCAACTCTGGCTTCTTGGCAGCCAAATTTTCGCCCAAAAACCGATTAAAAAGCTTGCTGCATGTCTAAATACCCTTTATGCAAAATTTCAAATTTTACACCCAAAATGGATGAATAGTTTGCTAGAGACCGCAAAGGTAAAATCTTTTGAACTTTGGCTCCTTGGCAGCCATACTTGGCCGAGAACCAGTTAAAATCGTATCCTATTTCTGAATACTCTTTATGTAAAATTTCAAATGTTTAAACCAAAAATTGGCTGAGTAATTTGTTAGAGACCGCAGAGGTCAATTTTTTTACAAAAATTGGCCC
Source organism: Euprymna scolopes (assembly GCF_053919585.1). NCBI lineage: Eukaryota > Metazoa > Mollusca > Cephalopoda > Sepiida > Sepiolidae > Euprymna > Euprymna scolopes. The sequence continues at coordinate 134,073,242 of NC_136483.1, read as the reverse complement.
CAATTTTGACTCTTTAAAATTTATTGTTTTAGGTTCAAGTTCAATTAGAATGTTTAATCTATGTCCAAGTAAGCTACATCTAAAATTTCTAGTGTTTAAACCAAAAATTGATGGATGAGTTTGGTAGAGTTTTCGAAGGCCAAATCGTTTAACTTTGACACCTTGACGGCCAAATTTCTGTCTGGAAACCGATTCAAAATATTTTTCCAAATCTCATAAACCATTCTCTCAAATCTCGAATCTGTAGACTGAAAATTGACTGAGTAAATAGGGAAATATACATACTTGACTGAGTAAATGGTAGGGAAATATACATACGCAGACACACACAGGCAGAAACAAGTTTATATAGAGAGAGAGAGAAAGAGAGAGAGAGAATAAGTTATGTCGCTGTTATGCTGAAAACAGTTTGTCCACGCTGATTTTTCCAAAATTCCAAGAAACTAAATAACTGCGTTTTTATGACTAAGTTTATGAAATCAATGAAAAAAAAAACCTCTGCTCATATCAATTATTTTATAAATGTTCAGTAGAGTGTAATATCAGTCCTGTTGTTATAACACTCTCTTCCCAGATATAACATCATCAGTTGATAGAAAAAATAATGCAATATACAAGGTGTCTTCAACAAGTTTTCATACTTTTTTTGTAAAGGCATTTAAAATTGTCGTAGACCCTTAAAAATTCAGTATGTTATTGTATTTTATGAATTGACTGAAATACAAAAAAAATTGCTACATATCTAGATAATGGAGCTGTTAAACCCGACAAAGTGATGCAACAAGGAGGAGAGCGTGCAACATATTAGACGGCAGTGCCCCTAATGATGCCGGCTTCATTAGGTGAAAAAGAGTACATAAAGAAATACTAAGGTCTTATGTAACATGAGAAGAAAGTGGAATCTTAGGAAGATTTACATCGTTCTAGTAATATCGGAGCAACCGGGCTCATAGAAAAAATTAAAAACAACCTCGTGAACATACCTGATTAATCAATTGCAAGAGAGATACAAACAATTGCATTTTAAGGAACAGTTAGAATATTAAACATATATCTCTGTTCGAGTGTTTGAAACAGCAGATAAATGTTTGGCACTCGTTAGAATGCTACACTCAAGCAAAAGCAAAATGCTAAGAATTTTTTTTTTTTTTAAAGAGAGGAATTTTTACATGATAAAATCAAAATATTGAAAACTGTGCGCGCGTTTTAACCCAAAGAATCATTCAGTCTTGTGGCTACAACCGAGTTAATTAGATGCGAAACCGGGAAAAAGGAAGCAATGAAACCATCGGTGATGTCTTTGCACTTGAAAAATATCGCCGTCAGTGGAAATGGGGTAGTGCAGGATAACATTTGTAGCATAACGCAGCACTCTCGCATACGGAAACCATGGTACCATTATACTCTCTCTCTCTCTCTCTCTCTCTCTCTCTCTCTCTCTCTCTCTCTCTCTCTCTCTCTGATATATACATATATATGTATACATAGATACACACACAAACACACACACACACACACACACACACACATATATATATATATATATATATAATGAACGGCATATAAACAGATTTAATTCTGGTACGTACCGAAAAATCTAATATGTTTATAAGAACCTATTTTAGTTTTGTTCGGTAGTAAACTTATTGTTTTTCCTAGTAATCGAATGGCTTTTAATATTAGACTTTCTTTTCGAGACGTTTAGCCGATGTATTGCATTGACATTATTTGAAAGTATCAGTATTGGGAAAGTATATTTCATTAGTTTTCAAGTCAATTTTTAATTGGTTTTAATTTCTATTTTACTTTTTACCGGTATACGTCAGGGTTTTAGTGAAGAGCCGTGGCCCACATTATCTTTGTTGCGTAAGTAACAAAACGCATGTGTGGTTTGGATAGACAAAATTATATTAGTTCATATTGCGTTAACATGATGTTGTAAAAAGATATATTTAAAAGGTGGAGATAGTTTACTTGAAGCTTTGTCTTATCTGTATATAAAGGAAACACATTTATAGAAGGCAATGCACAACAACAGAAGCAAATTTAGTTATTATAGTGGAATAAACTATGAAAATTCACTTTTATTAATACAATATATATAGATATATAGATGTTACATTTATTGTTTTCTTACTTGCGCCAACATGATCAGATGGAGGATTCATATTGTAATATTTTGGGAAATAACCCTTATCCTCAAGTGGCCCTCGGGCCTTCATAAGTGGTGACTCTCATGTAAAAAAAATAAAATAAAAATAACATTCGTTTGACATCAGTTTAACTTTTAAACGTTTCATTATAATAATCAGTATTATTTATTTTTGATATTTTATTTTATTTATTCATTTTTGATAGTTTGCCACGTTAAGTGGCTGGCCACCATATACAAGTCACACCCGTCAACAACACCACCATGTTTACCGCATACCAACTCCATAAAAAAACTACATACGCCACCGATAGTTAGAACTCAAACTCATACGTCTACAATAGAGCATATTCTCTATCATACAAGGCACAAACATTACACCAAATTTGACAAGAATACAACGAAACACACTTAAAAATCTAAATATTTATTATAATTATTTTGCGTATATTTATAACTAATTGTCATTTATGTACAGTTTTAATTTATTTTCTGCGATATAATTAAAATTGTTCATGCTTAAATTTAAAGGCAGACAATTTTATCAAATGATTTAAGAGAGACAATTTATTGCAATAGTTAATTACCATATTAATGCAAGTATACATGCACACGCATACATGATTGTATGCATCCACGTATACATTATATATATACATGTATATATATTTATATATATATATATATATATATTGATTTTTGTGCAGTGTTATGATTTTCATAAAGATTGCCTCTTTCTACCACGTTTCATGTGTTTAATTATTTTAATTTTATATTGCGTATATATATAAATATATATATAGAAATTTAATCTAATTTACCCTATGTGTTGGCGGAGTTAGTCTAACTTCAATTCTTCTATTTTATTATTGATTGATTTATTTATTTTATATTAAGTATTTATTTGTATATGTATTGTTTTATTCCTCGTATAATTAACGCTTTTTTGTATTTATAGAAATTTATAAATAAGTGTAAATTTATTGCATTTCTGCTTAATGCCGTTTCGACTTGGAATAGATTTAAATCTGTTTTAGAAACAATTGCTATCCGTTAAATTTAATCATGTAGAGCCAGAGTTTATATTCTGCTTAGTTTTATGCATTAACATTTTCTACATTATTTGTTTTATTTAAGTTTTGTTTTGATTCTCTTATTTTATATTCCCCGTGTTCTTTCTAACATCCTATATCAAGAAGACAATATGTCGAAATGATTAATGATATATACACGTACACATCCCTACGCAAACAAGTGCGTGCGCGCTCATGTGCACTCACACATGCATGATGATTGCAGCATCTTGTCAGACGAGTGCCACTCCCTCAGACACAATCCCCAAAATGACTTCCATCGCCACAGGACCATTTTAATAGACAAATGCGTGAGGGGGTATCTATACACAGATGATGTTACAGAGTCTTAGCTTTGTACGACAGCTAAGTCTCTCTCTCTCTCTCGGTTCAAAATGTTGCGATCCAGCAACAAGCAAGAGCAAGATAGCCAGCAACAAGTTAAACTGCAGACCAGCTTTATACGGGTACTGGTCTCCCGCTTTGTTTTTTTTAAATTAGAGATTTGCTTCTCCTAGAAAGGTCGCCTTCACCACGGCTTACGGGAGCCCTCTCCACCCCAACGCACACATACATACACACAAACACACACGGTGCTAGTTGGCCGTTGACCCCCAAAAAGGGTTCATTCGCCTTTTGGGAGGTCTTGTTTTTAATCCTTCAGGGAGACTAGCCACCCTCCTCACCAAACAAGTCTGATGGGGGAACCAGTTTAGTCGCCGGTGACCCGACCATGAGGCAGGTAGTACTAGGTTACATGGTACCAGTAGCATATGACATGACCTGACACACTCACACATGCATACATACATACATACATACATACATACATACATATGTACGTACATACGTACGTACAGACACTTATATATACATACATGTATCAAATATCAAATATATATATATATATATATTTGTGTGCGTATCAAATAAATACATGTAGGTATGCATATATATATATTTATATATATATATATATATATATATATATATATTTCTGTAGAAATATATATATATATATATTTATATATATTTCTTTAGAAATATATTTTCTTATAATATATACCAATCCTTATTTAAGAAGCTCAATGTAATTACAGAGTAATATAGTGAATAATGACAAAAAAATATATTCCAAAATTCATGATGCTGATGATGATTTAATTTAGTTTACATTTTCAATTCTTGACAGTATCTGTTTCGTAGCGCAAAATCAATCACTTAATTATTATATCAATCGGTGAGTCTATTATGCCCTTAAATCACCAGAAGAACTATTAAAATTCAACTAAAGTGTGATTTTACATGCTTAAAATCCGAAAATTGGTATAGAAGCTGCAAATACCCATAATATATTTGAATTACGCCATTTTGAATTTCACAATTCAAGTCAATAGACCCATTTATTAGTACTAGCATTATCTATTAATTTATGAATATTCTATCAAAATTTTCTATTTAATAATTAGTAAATGTATTAATTCTAATTGATCTATGTATACTTACGAAAATAACATCTATATATAAACTATTATACATGTTTGCAAATACGGAATTAAACTAAACTAAACTTTTAAAAAAGACTGATAGACCTTAACATTTATATTAAATAATTTATTGATTTGAATTGAAACTATACATAATTCAGTTTCACTTGACTGTTATAATCAAGTTTATTATTATTTCAATTATAATTCTTAGTATCAGTTAATTCTAAACACATAATTACGTTTGGGTTAGATAAAAAATTTGCTGAATGCTCAATTGTTTACCTTAAACGTAAAACGTAAAATTAATTTAATTTAAAGTATCATAGAGTTACTTCCTTTAGACTAAAATCTATTTTCTTATTTGTATTTTTATTTTATTAATATTCATATTTTTAACATACCTAACGAATTGCCATCCATATCCGACTAATAAGTAATGTTTATACATTTCTAATGACTTTCACTTAATGTTATTAAAAAGTTAAATCAATATATATTATAAATTAATTCACTAATCCGTTCAATATAAAATGTTAGTATTAAAACTGTTTCAATCGATAGTCATAAGTTATTAAGGTATACTTCATTTCTACTTAATGACAAATTGTAAATTAATTGGTCACTTATATTTACCTTAATTTTATTTTATTTCTTTATATATATAATTTATTTGTGTATTTTTTCATATTATTTTTTTTATTTTTTATTTTTATAAATATCAATTATAGGAATAAATAATAAGATGGTCAACATCATGAATTTTGGAATATATTTTTTTTTCATTTATTCCCTATATAAATGCACACACACACACACACACATATATATATATACATATATATATATACATATACATATATATATATATATATATATATATATATATATATATATATATATATATATATATATATATATACGCCCATGCATATCTACATGTATTTATTTGATATTTGTTATTAGATTTGTTGGGCTTATTTTGATTTATTTACTATATTTATTGTTCCTCTTACATATGTTTACGCTGGAGGTTCGATTTGTAGTGTATGAAAATGTCCCTACAGGCAGGTTTCCTGTTTAATTTAGTAGTTATGTTTTCTTTATCTTAGATGCTTATGCTGAAGGCCAAGAACCGGAACTTGTGAACAATGTGCGGGTCTGTGTTGTAAAATTCGAAAATTATATTCCTCTCTTCCTGGGACGATGCTAAAATAAGAATGTCCTTCACGTACCTTGTGAGGAAAATGTAGGGTTGGCAGGAGTTGTAGGCATGGCGTTCTAATTCATCTATGAATGCGATGGCGAGCAGTCCCGAGGGACTGGATCCCATACGCAGTCCTGTCATTTGCTTGTATGTGTTTTTGTTTATGTTAAGTGTTACTTATTGTAATTTTCAGAAGTTCTTTTATGTCAGTATCAATGATATCAAAGCAATAGAGGTCGCTTGAAGAGGCGCAATCATAACAAAACCAACGCTAAAGCCATATCTGTTATGCTTGCATTCTACTGGTGGTAGTGAACTTAATCTGTGGATGACTTACTATAAGTTGCTGAAATGTCAACCGAAAGTTGGAAGTAGAGGTTTAAACAGGTGGGAAAGGAGTCAGGAGATTTTGTAGAGTGGGCTTGGTTGGTTGGTTGGTTGGTTGGTTGTTTTTGTTTTACAGCATATCAACCCTTTTCAGGTTATTTAATGCCGAATCCAAAGATTTTGAAGAAATTTTTTTTAATGGAATATATTTGTTGTTTTGGAATCCGTTTCTATTTAACCCATAGTTGGGACCCTAACAGGTACTACCACTCCGGGTCAGAGTGGACATGGGAGCAATGGTAATTAAAGGGTGGCTACACACTCCCCAAAGTCCGCAAACTGGGGCCTCACCACTGGATATAGTTTAAGGTCATATCCAGGACCAAAGTGGGCTTTCCATGCTGGATACTATCAGTCTAACTTAAATGGTGGTAATAGTCTTATGAGTCTTATGGAAAATTGGAATCCTACTGGTTTTGTAGTAAGGTTGTGTATTTGGTTACCAGGGATGTTTCTCCTTTTAGAAATGTTGGACAAAACTGTGTTAATTTGGCGCTCGGCTCCTTCGTAGATTATGTTGGTAAGTGTCTTATATAATGTACTAGCCTATGTACCTGGCGTTGCCCAGGTGTTTGAAGTTTTGTGTTGAGCAAATAAAAAAAAGTGCCGCAAAGGAGGAAAAAAAGCGTGATGCCTTTGCCGTTGCGTCCATGGCCAAACCGGAATTTTAAATTAAGGCTAGTCAATCAAAAAGAGAGGATGACTTTCGAAAATATCAGTGAAAAAAATGACCCCTCCCTGTAGAAAAGTGCTCAGATAAGGATGAAGGAATTAACGTTTTTAGCCAATTTTTCGATATTTGTCGTCCGTACGGACGAGCTTCAAAACGATATCAATCTCGTGAAAATCCATCGCCTCTGTCAAAAGTTTTAGGCAGATATATAAAAATACATACATACATATATACATACATGCATTTAAACAGACAGGTGAGATTTATATTATAGATAATTGCCAAGGACGGTGGATACATATATTGTATGTAACACGTGAGATAACACAGTATTCTCAACCTTTGTTGGTAGGTAGGAAAATGTGATATTTGTCTTTTAGATTTTTTAATGTGATTCGTTGTGATCTTGTTAAATTTGGTGTAATGTAGCTATACTCATTTTTACGATAGAGAATATGTTCTGTTTTAGGCGTGTAAGTTACGGTTATTGTGTGGCGGATGTCGTGTATGATTGAGCTGATATATGGAGAACTTAGTAGTGTTGTTGTATAGCGTGATCGATGTGGGTCAGCAAGTTCTTAGGCTGTGGGAAAATAGATAAATAAAATAAAGTCATAGATATAAAATAAATCAATAATACTGATGATTAACACAAATTTAAATTATATAATAATATTTAAACAACTAAAATTAATTTCCAATTCATTCTGAATTGCGCATTTACAATGCATATTTGAAAACGAACACATGTCTGAGGAAGGATGATTTCCCTACAATGGAGCTCGTCCATTTCACTATGTTAAAACAATACACGTAAAATATAAAAAATATATGAATATATACTGTTTTAATAAAGGTGAATCTGTATAGTTCATTCTACTACATCTTAATTTGCTTCACATTAGCATTGTATTGGTTCTTATGAATTTGAAATACATTTTGCTAAATATAATTATATATATATTATATATAGTAAATTTTGTCGTAAAACCTTTAAGCATATTTTGTAATGAATAGACGAAATTCTGAACATTATATTACATATCAAACGACTATATATTATTATGATATTATTTTGTTTTACATGGGGGTAACCACTTATCAAAGCCCAAAGGCCACTCAGCGATAAAGGTTATTGCGTGTACAGTAATCAATGAGATAGTATTGTAGTAATCATTAGTATTGGGGGGTTTGATAGAGTGTCTTACTTAAGGGGGCGGTTTGTCAGGAGTTTGTTTATGTTGGACTTGAAGACGTCCAAGTTGTAGTCAGATGGGAAACAAGAAAGCGGCAGAGAATTCCACTGGCGTGCAGTTCAAAGAAAGAAGCTTTGTTCATGGAATCTACGTTTGGATTTAGGCACAGATAAAGAGTGAGGGAAATTATTGACAGTAGTTTCAGCCAGACGGGTGTTTCTCGTGAAATATTGGTGGGGGGACGAGGAATTGGAGCTCAGACGAGCACCTGCCATGGAAATAACGATAAAACAAAGACAGGCTCGCAGCGTCTCTTCTGTGGGAGAGAGGTTGCAGGAAAGAGAAAAAGGCATCCCCCACTAAACCACGAAGTCTATTTTGTACTCTGTCAAGGCAGGATAAGCTGTTTTAGCAGCTCCTGCCCAGATGGGGCAGCAGTACTCCATCCTTGGACGTACTTGGCTTTTATACAGATAGGGAATTGCATTAGTAGTGAGATATCTTCTGGAGCGGTAGAAGGATCCCACCATTTTCCCCGCGTCCCTGGCAACAGATTTGATGTACGTGTTCCATTTCAGATAAGGAGTAAAGGTCAAAACCAGAAGCTTGTCAAAACATGGAGCCTCTCCAATACGAGAGCCATCCATTTCAATTGATGCCAGATGGGGATCAGAGCATTGATGATGTAAAGATAGAAGCTTAGTTTTGGATACATTAAAATGACCAACCACCTCTTCCCCCATTGTACCACTCGTGCAAGATCAGAGGAGAGAGAATCAGAGAGAACTTTGTCATTTACGGCCTTTGATGTCTTGCCATAGATGGTCGTGTCAATAGCATAGATGTCAACGAATGATTTAAGTATGTGTTTTGGGAGATCATTGTATGTAGATCAGGAAGAGAGTTGGCCCAGGATGGACCCTGCGGGACTCCAGCATTAATACTGTGGGCCTCTGATTTCTGCCCATCAACCACTACTCTTATGAACCTATCGGAGAGAAATGATTTAATGATTTAATGATTGAGAAAACATTTCCAGTAATACCGTAGCTGGAAATCTTGTGAAGTAGGCCCTTATGCCATACCTTATCGAAGGCCTTCGATATGTCAAGAGCAATTGCCCTGGAAAGGAAACCTTTGTTAAGAAATTCACTAATCCTATGTAATATAACCGTTAGCACATCTGTTGTAGATCTTGCAGAGCGGAAACCATATTGTGTGTCACTAAGAAGGTTGTTTCTGTTGAGGTGGTTGACTACTTCTTTATTTACTATGGATTCCAACACCTTACTCATGACACACAGGAGACTTATTGGTCTGTACTGAGAGGGAGATGTCTTTTCACCTGAATTCTTTATTACAGGGCATACTGATGAGGTTTTCCAGGGTGTTGGAAAGCACTTATTCTTAAGGCAACGCTTAAACAGTTTTGTAAGTATGGGGGTAAGTTCTGGTTGGAGCTTTTCAGCACTATAACTGGAATGCCATCAAGGTTAGTTGCTTTACTGGAATCAAGGTTCTTGATTAGCTTGGCGACCTCACACACAGATATTTGTATGTTGTATAGAGTGTTGTCTGTTATAGGAGGAAATACAGGGAGTTGATGTTCATTGTCGCATAAGGTAGAATTAGCTGCAAAGTTCTTGGCAAATAGTCTGGCCTTGTCTGATGCTGAGGAGATGACCTCAGGTCCATTGATGATAGTTGGGATAGAACGCACGCTTCTGTTCAAGATCCTGTTTGCCATTTGCCAGAACTGGTGGGAACCAAGCCGCTGCTCAGCTACTTTGGATTTAACAGACTGACCATATAGCTCTCTTGCATGTTTTATTACTCTTTTACAGTGGTTGCTGGCAGTTCTGAAAGTAGTTTTAGTCTCAGTACATCTATTACGTTGGTAGCTATGGAAAAAGTGATTTCTGTGCGCGATGGCAGCAGCACATTCAGGGGAGAACCATGGCTGGCTGTTAGGTTTTTGCTGTAATTTTTTGGATGGTATAAATCGGTCTATGCCTACAATTAACCATTCTGTCAGGTCTGATACTATAGAGGACATATCATTTTTAAACATGGAATGCAGAGGTAGGTCAGATATGAATGTACGGAAGCTATCCCAGTCAGCCATAGAGTATCGATATACAGTACTGTGGAGAGCTACGTCTGGAGACTTATTACATTTCATTTTTATCTTAACTGCTACAACAGAGTGGTCAGAGGATCCCAGAGGAGATAGAACGGAACATGAACACAGCTCAGGGGAAGTTGTGAGGAAAAGGTCTAGAAGGCTTGCATATTGACCGGGTGTATCGCGCACACGGGCGGGAGTCCTGAATAATCTGAGTGAGGTCATAGGCAATGGCAAAATCATGACAAAACCTCCCCCTGTCATCGGTTTTATTTGAGTGGGTCAGCTATTCCACATTATGGACATTGAAGTCACCGCAAATGTGAATGTTAGCCGAAGGATGAGCAGACAGGATGTGGTCAATTTTCTCAGATATGCTCTTAAAGATAGTAACCCCACTGTTGTGGGGGCGATAGAGGTCAGTGGTGTAAGCACATATAAGTTAGATTAGGGTCTTCTCGGGAGATATCCCTGCCACATGGAAAGCCATCTTTGATGTAGGCACATATTCCATGCCCATGACAATCTTGGGGGTCAGATTTAGATGTTAAGTTTCTTTTAATTATGAATTTGTCTAGAGAAGTGGTTTGCCTTATGCCAGTTTCACTTAGAAAGAATATGTCCGGTTTCGTCTCCTGTAATTGTGTTTCAACCTCTGGAAGGTTGGAACGTAGACCCCTGATGTTGGAGAAGGAGACCTGGTAGTAGGGGTATGCGTTGGTAGATAGGGTTCTAGGTTCATTCGTGTTTCTTTTTTGGAGATTTGTCATGATTGAGGTTTTGGGGTTTGTGGAGCAGGTCGGTAGACTTGGTTGGAGCGGGACAGAGAGGGAAAATAAGAGAGAAAAAGAAAATAATGTTTTTTTTTTGTGTGGCACATGATAAGGTAAAGCTGTAACAATTACCCACTAGTATGGCATCGAGAGGCCCTACCAGAAACTACTGTATGGTCCAGAATCCATTCACTAAATGGCAATACAGCAGCCCCGGTACTTTGCACCTGCTGATAGGACAGCCTCCTTAGTGGTTAATCCAAGGTTCGGGTCCCTGACTATCAGGTGGTTAACGTCAGCCCAGATGAAACGTTTACCTCCAGCACCCTTACTAGTGACATGACCACAAGGATAGACATAGAAACAGGAATTTTCCGACATCTCAGGGTACTCCTTACAAAGTACTAAAGACCTATAAAGCGGCATTTTCTTCACCCTTTATCAGAAAAATCACTCATTGGAAATGAGGACCGAAAGATAAAAAAGGAGAAGCGAGAGTTATTGGAGCTGCCGATAACACATCCACATGCATTATCTACTCTCCGTTGAAAAATAAATAAACTAAAATAAAATAAAAGGTGAGAAGGACTTATTAATATCTACTTAGTATAAGTCCGTTTCCCCATTCACGGCTTAGGATAGTACTTGAAGATAGTCTCCCCTCCCATGTTAATGCATATATACTTTTTGTCTTTATCTAGGTCGAGCTGGGATGTTAAACTGTTCCAGCCCCACCCAATAATAAATATGCTATAATGAGACTTTCATTAAATTGAAAAAGTCTGGTTATTTTTAACTCGTTTAAAAAGCTGGTTAAGAAGTAATACCATTAGGGTTATGTATTAACTTTAGCTAGAAGTAATGCATACTTTAGAAGAAAAAAAATACAAAAAAGCCGCGTGTTTTTGAGTTCAAATAATATGCAAATATAATTTGGGAAATGTTCAATTTCATGGGAGACTTTTTTTTTCGTTTTAAATATAAGAAAACATTGGTAAATAATAGTATTTTTGACAAAAAAGTTTTAGGAGAAAGATAAGAAAACAAGACAAAAATTCAGGATTAAAGTCAAACCTGTGATAAGGAAAAATAAAAAGTAAAAAATAAAAAACTAGACATGTTAGTGTTTTTAAATTAGTAGGCTGCAAAAGATACGAAGAGACAAGTTACTTAGCTTTTGGGACCGTAGCGTTCGACTTAGCTTGGAAGCGATAGCTTAGAGGACGAATGCCAGCCAGTCAGTAGTCTGCTTTTATGCCGATATTTAAAGGGTATGTTGGGTGGTCGGGGGGGTGTCTTGGTGAGTTTTGTATTTTTATTTATTTCTTTTAAATTCAACATTGAATTATCCATCTAATGCCAGAATGTTCGACCACCCCATAATAAATATGCTATGATGGAACTTTTATCAAATTGAAAAAGTCTGGTTATTTTTAACTCGGTTAAAAAGCTGGTAAGGAAGTAATACTTTTAGGGTTATGTATTAACTTTAGCTAGAAGTAATACATACTTTAGAAGAAAAAATATTTCTTAAATACTGTTAATGTAAATGCTTTCATGATAGACTGACTGCAGACAACTCTTCATAAAGAGATGTTTACACGCCACTGAAATAAGACGCACCAATTCAATGTATGTATTCAGCAATCTCCAATTATTTTATCGTAAAGCGTGACCATCTAACAGACACTCGAGCATTAACTAGCATAAAATTTGAAGTTTGCAACTAAAAGTTTGTTTGAGGCAATGAGTAGCGTGGTTGAGGTTGTCAAGTCAAATGATACAGATTCATCAACAAAATATCCTGTTATTAAACGAATGTATTTGTTTGACGATGGGGTGTACATTTTAATAATATGAAACAGCAGACAGCGATTTAACGATACCTGGTCATTTAAAGCCTGGCGCCTTCACGCTGCCGACCAACTCCCACCCACCGCAGACACGGGCGGGTTATCGACTGTTTTATGCGTACACTCTCAGAAAAGTTTATATATATATATATATATATATATATATATATATATATATATATATATATATATATACAGGGTGCCCCTATAAAATGTATACACTCTTTAAATGACCATAAAACCAACTTTTATTATAAGAAACGTTTAATATAGAAACCGGCTAATTATCGAAAGTGTTCAAATTATTGGCAATTGTGGTCCAAGAACAGCTGACAGCGCTCACTGATTGAATCGAAAACGTTTCTAGTCATTTCAATTCATATGTTGACACATCTTCTTTTATTGGTGGCTTTCAACTCATTCATTGTAGCTCGTTTTGGTGGTATGAACCCTGTGTTTAACATGCCATAAAATAGAGAAAAATCCAGGGGGGGGGGCTCAAATACTTCCTCTACATCCTAACTATCTGTTCCGTAGGTGACTATCAAGATATGCTCGCACATCATAATGATAGTGGGGAAGTGTTCCATCTTTATTCCTAAACATCTTTTGGGAACGTGGTATAGCGTATTCATGTAGGCAGTTGAGATAATTTAAAGAGTGTATACATTTTATTGGGACAATCTGTATATGAGACGTCTTTATCAGACTGGGGGCAAAGTGTAGTATCTGTTTTGTCACCTTGACCTTATCCAAACAGTTGTCAGTTTCTCGCCATACCTACATCTTTCACTTTTCCTACCGTAAACTAACTGGCCCACTATCTCTGTTCTCTTTATCCCCTCCGTAGTTATGATGTAACCTTTGCGTACTCTCAAATTTTTTTCTCCTTCTTCCTCCTCATTCTATATCCCTTTCTTATTGGTTTTAGTTCCGTCTATTGTGTCAAACAAACTTATTGATTCTACGTCGTATTCATGCCAGTTGACATTGTGAACTTTTCGACTACTCCCCTCTTCTCAACTCACATAGATATAGAAAAAGAGGAGTCACATGATGTTCCCACCACAAAATTACAATTAATCTCATACAAACGAAGTACTCCACAAAAGAACAGCACATCCAATAGGGAGAAAATCAAAGAAAAATAGAACTCAAAATACAGGATATTTTTTTTGTACAAAGGACTCACCACTTATCAAGGCCCAGAGGCCTCTTGAGGATAAGGTTAAAGGGTGTACAGTGGTCAAAACGAAAATATCATAGTAACCGTTTGAAGTGTAAATTTGGTAAATTGGATTACTTAAAGGGAAGGGTTCATCAAGAACTTGTTTACATTGAACTTTAAGACGGTCACATTGTAGTCAGCTGGAAAGCAGGTAAACGGAAGAGATGTGCACATGTTTGCAGTTGTTAGATAGAAGATTTGTTCAAGGAATCTACGCTTAGGCTTAGGCACAGATACAGAGTGGGGGAAATTTTTGATAGTGTTTACAGTCAAACGAGTGTTCCTCGTGAACGTTTGGTGAGGGGGAACGATAGATTGAAGCTGAGACGAGAACTTGCCATTAAAATAATGATAAAACAGAGACAGGCTCGCAACATCCCTTCTGTGAGAAAAAGGTTGCAGGGAAGAGAAAAGAGCATCCTCCACTAGGCTACGAAGTCTATTCTGAACTCTGTCAAGGTAGGATGATGTCTTCCTAGCAGCACTTGCTCAGATGTGACAGAAATACTCCATCTTTGTATGTACCTGGCCCTTATGTATATTTCTATTAAATGGTAGCTCGAGATGCACTTCGTTTCTCAAGGAATTTTCAAGTGCTGATAAGAAATTTTGTTTCTGGGTCATTGAGGTTACTACTCCCAGAATAGTTGGGTTAGGGTTAGGGTTAGTTAGTTAGTTCGAGGGAGTTTCCCATTTTTTCGAGAACTCGCCGAGTTCGTCGTGTGCTCCGAACGCGTAGTTTTAATGGGGGATTGGAATGGCATTCCTAATCCCAAGATAGATATTGTCGGGAGGAGTTAGAGGGGCGGAGAGGTCTGAGTCCAGCCAAGCTGAACTGATGGCTAGATTCGATTTCTTCGGCAGTTTTCGTGCTGATCCTCCGGACAAATAGCGTGCCTTCCCACTCAACTGCTTATTTAGACATGTTGTTATTTAGAATATGTTATTTAGACTTTATATCGTGTCATAAATTTAAATTGCTAGGTCAATCGGTTAAGGCCCAGTTGAATTTAGAAATAGGTCTAAACTGACTAGTTACTGGAAATGGAATATATCCTTGTTGGAGATAAAGGACTTCCAAGAAAAGCTATAACTATCAAACCAGCGGGCTTTCCTGAGAAAAATACGCCGAACGTCTTGAACTAGATAAGACCAAAATGAAGACGCATTTAGGATAGAAACTAACAGCGGTGGCTCAGGAGAATACAGGGAGCATAGAAATACCTCAGCAGGACGTATGACGAAAAGCCAGCAAGCGTTACAAAGCAGGGTTAAGGAACTGACATAGATGAGCGTCAGGAATTTTTTACGAGTAACTCAGATAGGTATTTTGTAAAAGTCAAAGACTCTGATGAACGTATTTTGGGATTGACTTAAGATATCTGCTAGGAATTTAGGAGGAGGCTATTTCGAGCAGTGCCTTAACCTTGGCAAATATTTATCAGACTACCCTCGCTTCGATAGGGCTAAAGACATGGTTACGGAGTCTGAGGTATTGGATGCATTGAAGCGGGTCGTCTGCAACAATCACAATGGACATGATGGTATGTCGTATGAATTGTATCTGAGACTGTTGTGCATATTTCTACCGATTCTTACAGATGTCATCAACCAGTCGTTTAAGAAATGTTCTATCCCGGGTAAAATTATCAAGTGATCACATAGTTGTAGAAGCGGGACAAGTATAGTGAGAATAAACTAGACGATCACAGCCCATAACTCTGTTAAACACAGAGTTAAATATTTGAGATAAAATTGTATTAAACTGGTTGGAGTGTGTTATAGAAGAATTAATCGAACTCCAGCAGTGAATTAGAGATAAGACCGGGACAACATTCGTTCGATTAGTACGATACAATAGATAAGAAAAAAGAAACGGTGTAAAACAAGGTCATATCCTTGCTCCTACATTATTTTCCATATATTTTGCTGTGATAATGTTACATGTTTTAACAACTACGATATTGGAGCGAAATTTCGGTTTCGTACATCAGGTGAACTTATATCTCAATGCAAAGTCGAAAACTTTTCAAAACCTTGTTCTTGAACTTTTATATGCAAATGGATGCAGACCTTGTTTCACATTCAGAAGAGGACATACAGATGATCATGGACAAGTTATCAGAGGTGTGTAAAGCTTACTATCACTTTCAAGAAAACATATGTATTTCTCTCTTATAGGAATGCCACATGTTGAATCAAACCTCTTGGTTGATGGTAAGTAGTTAAATGTCGCGAGCAAATGTATATATCTTGGTAGTATGCTGAGTAAGGACTGTACGCATGATGCTGAGATAAATCATAGAATAGCCAAAACCAGTTCTGCTTTTGGAAAACTGGATAAACGTGTGTGGTGAGATCGGGGAATCTCATCAAAACAAAGCTAAGTGTTTACGAAGTATGAGTTATCATTACGCTGCAATAAGGGTCAGAGACTTGGACAACATATAGAAGGCATCTCAAGTTATTAGAAAGATTTCATCAGTTGTATTCGGAGAATACTTAATATTAGCTGGAAGATTTTAACGCCTAGGCTGTAGTTCCTGAACGATCAAATAGTACTAGTATTGAAATGAAAATCATTCAAAATCAGATGCACTAGTCTTGATTCTAGGAAAGGATGGAGGATAAAAGACTTCTTAAACAACTGTTTTATGACGAGATAGATAAGGGTAAAAGACCACAACATAAATTCAAAAAAGGTTTCAGAATTCTTTAAAAAACAAAGACGGATGTACATAACTGGGAGGCCCGAGTGAAAGATCAATCACTACGGAGAAAAACCATCAGAGAAAGTTGTAAGATATTTGAAGAGCGGCATGTTGATCTTGCTGTTTTTAAACGTGTTTAAAGGGGAAAATACAATTTCAGAGAAATTGCAACAGAAACTGAAGTGCACTGTATGGGGTTGATATCTTTTCCCAAACGCTGGTTTTCTAAATCATCTAAAACTACACAATCGAAGACAGGGACGAGTTATATATGAAGGCTATTATAGCATATCCGTCTATGCTAAGTTTGTGGTATAATCGGCAAATCTAAAACTGACCTAACATGACATTTGAAGGTTTACAATATTATGAAGCACACGCCTTTACAAAAAGGAAAGTTTCTGTCACATATGTGTGACTAAAGCTGGATTAAAATGTCACCTGCGTGCACACAACGGCCCAACACTTAATCGATGAGATGGCAAATTTCTGCCAAGAGGTAATCATTCTCTCTTTCTTTCTTTCTTTCTCTCTCTCTCTTTATCTTTCTTTCTTTCTCTCTCTCTTTCTCTTTCTTTCTTTCTTTCTCTCTCTGTCTGTCTGTCTCTGTCTGTCTGTCTGTCTGTCTCTCTCTCTCTCTCTCTCTCTCTCTCTCTATATATATATATATATATATATATATATATATATATATATATATATTCCAATTAATCTCAGTCGGATATATATTGCCTACAATTGAATCGTCATTCTGTCTGGCGTTTCTATCCAATGGTAATAAAATAGTTCGACTCATCCGTCTAAAATGGCTACCGTTTTCTTTTAATCGACACAGAGAAGAGCGAAGCCAAGTGGCGTCCACTAACGATCGAATCATTCGGCATCCTCACCGTAGCGTCGCCTGTAGGAGACATGACTGGTACAAGATGACCATTAAGTTAGCATTAGATGCTTCACAAATGGTGAAAAAGTGACGAACACGAACTGATGACACT
Source organism: Euprymna scolopes (assembly GCF_053919585.1). Lineage (NCBI taxonomy): Eukaryota > Metazoa > Mollusca > Cephalopoda > Sepiida > Sepiolidae > Euprymna > Euprymna scolopes. Next base: position 134,055,382 of record NC_136483.1, on the reverse strand, counting down.
CTTTTAATTTCAGCAGAACAAAATCCCGAAAGCTTGGGGAAGGCGCGTGATAAAGTATTGGACGTTGACAAGAGAATCAGCAAACTGTGTTCGAAATCCGGCCTATCCTTTTTTATTCACTCTATTATCGTATTAAAGCTGAGTCGATTAACGTTTGTTTACTCAAGGCGCAGTTTTATGAGCAGGGTGAAACGATAAAATTATCGAAATGACGACGTGATTCCATTTTAATTTGATGAAAACCGGTTTGCTTTCCTTTTTATTTATTTTATTTTTTTGTTGTTGCAGACCTTATACAAGTTGGCCAGTTATGTAAAAAGACCAAGAGTGATAGGAACCGTCTATCATATTATAAAGTGACACCATGTTCAGCGAGCGAGATCGAGATGTGCCGCTATACAACTCATACTCTCTTTGTTATGCCAGCATGAGCATTGCCTCACCCTCAAAATGCAAATCCGGACGGTTCAACGCTTGAGGGCACAGCTCAACGAAGTTTCCAGCCACGGTTACGATTTTTAGTGTAGTTTCAGCCGAGGGCTACATCATGCCACCTCACATGTTCGAAGTCGGCTTGAAAGTGTACCTGGATGTGCTGAAGAGTGTGGTAATCCCCTGGTGTAAGACCCTATCTGACCGTGGGTGTGGCAGCAGGACGCTGCGCTGTCCCACAAGTCCAAAGAGACCCAGGCTTTGCTCCAGAAGGAGTGCTACGACTTTGTACACTTCTCTAACTGGCTTCCCCCCTCCCACGAGCTAAACCCGCTGGACTACTTAGTTTGGTCATACCTTGAGAACATGACCAACATGACCTCTCACAACACCAAAGCCATATATATATATATATATATATATATATATATATATATATATATGTGTGTGTGTATATATATGTATATATGTGTGTGTATATGTATATATATATATATGTATGTATATACATATATATATATATATATATATATATCAGAATAAGTAGTTAATAAAAATGCGGGATCGGATTTTGCATACAAAAGTATTTGATGAAACTCCAAGTAAGTCAAAGATCTTACTTGATAACAAAATGTGAAGCAGAAGGAAAATGGTGGAGAAAAAGGTGATTTCACGTGAAGGGATAGTCTGGTGAGAGGTAAATAATCCAATGACGGTAAAAATTTTTGCTCTATATTTTTGGCACCTATTAACATCTTTTTGTCTGGGTCATTTTGACATTTGCTTTTCTATTTTATATTTAATTCTATCACCATTTAATTTTTTTTCTTTTTTTCTCTCTTCTTCTTGCCTCGTCTTTCTTATTTACATTATGTCTCGGCAGCCGTGTGAAAAACATATCTTATTTTTCTTTTATTAAAATTATTGGAATTTTTCCCCTTTTCCGTGTACATATCTGTGAATTATTCCATGGATTTCGGCCTTTTGGATTACTTTGGACCATCTTCCAATTACGCGATTTCCTTGGATTTTACTTGTGCAAATGGAAATTCAATTAACTTTCTTGGAGTTATATTTTTGGATTTTACCGTCATTGGATTATTTACCTTTCACCAGACTATCCATTCACGTGTAGTCACCTTTTTCTTCACCATATTCCCTCTGCTTCACTTTTTGTTATCAAGTAAGATCTTTGACTTACTTGCAGTTTCGTCAAATACTTTTGTATGCAAAATCCGATTTCGCATTTTGCTAATTCTTACCCTCTGATGAGAAGGAAAGTATTTCTTCGAAACTCCGCTGATTAAGGACTATCCACTTATCAAGTGTTTCCTTTTCAGATTAAATATGTTTTTAACTCTTTTTTCAAAGTGTTTTTAACATGTTTTATTAACTATTAGCTCTTATTATAAGCTCTATATCCTATTTGGTTTTATCGAGCTTTTACATCTGCTTGAGATTACTTTATAAATATTAATTCTTTAATATTTATAATATACTTTAGTTTTACCATTTTGGATCATTTTGGTAAATGCAATTGTAATTTTTATTTTATATATATATATATATATATATATATATATATGTGTGTGTGTGTGTGTGTGTGTGTGTGTGTGTGTGTGTGTATATATATATGCATATGTTAATATTTACGTGTATAATAAATGTTAATATTTTCATGTACAAAATAATAATCGCTTTACAAGGCCCCAAACATTAGTAAAGGTTAGTTAATAGGTGTTTTAGGTAAACGACTATAGAACACTAAGATTGGACATAATTTTATTTAAGAAAAAGGCTTGGTAATAATGTGTTAACATATGCCTGGCCAATTGCTACCTTGTAGCCAACTTATATTAAGTCATGTAGTATAGTGTTCGACTAACGAGGAGTTCATAGAAATAGACTGTATCCATCAAAGTTCGGTTTAGTTTTAGATTTGGGTTCAATTAAATTATAGCTCCCTCAGAAAAAGTATTAAAGTTGAACAAACTAATGATTTGAAGAAAATCATTAAACATAATATTAATACGAAGATAGAGGTGGGTAATTTTCCCTAACCTTTTGTCGTGGAAAAATCATAAAGTTGTATCATTTAATCTCCGTACTACTTGACTGTTCGGTGAGGTATAGGGTATTTCCAGTCTATTATATAAATTGTAAGTGGAAACATTCGATCAGATATTCGTACACTGCTACAGAAGTACAAAAACAATTTAATAAAAGAAGATTCGCATAAAACACGTTCAACGTGGTCCATGTGGATCATCTGTGATCCACATAAGAATTTTGGTAGTCCGCAGCCTGATTTAAGTTTCAAAAACAAAAATGTTATATCTTTCATAATCAAGTACTCCTGCTTTCATATGCCAGATTTGTATACCTGAATGACATCAGAGAACAAATGCTATATTTTAAAAGTTTGACAGAGAGAACAAATGGAGGAGATATCTTTTCAGAAGTAAACAAGTGTTTCAATAATTATATTTGATTTGAATCCATGGCAGCAATGAATCAGGTTTTTGTAACCTGATATAAAAACTGTTGTTCCTCTTATAATGCGTGTACACTGCAATATTCACAGACAACACTTGGCAGCAAAACTCTGGGTGGCAATATGGAAGAAGCTGTTGATGCAGCTATATCAGGAATAAATTTCATAAAACAAATTCCTAACAAAAAAATTAAAGGTGTATAAGTAAGTTTAACTATTCGAAAACACAACTCAACAAGCAAGGTTCATAATTGTTTAAAAATTTAAATAGCATCACTTCAAGTCCAGAATGCGTTATAGAATGTGCTGAAGATCTGGAAGGCATGAAAGACACGAAGAACTCATCAACACAACTTATTCTCTGTTGCTGCTTCAAGATTTAGCAAACTTTGAATCTGCAAATGCTATAGAACATGAAGTAGTTCAAGAACTTTGAGATTTAAAAAATACTTCAAGTTGTTTAGAAGAGTTCAAGATGAAGGGATTTTCGGATATATTGAAATAAGATCACCAAAGCCACAAATTTATAACTTAGCATATTATAATTTCCGACAACTTGGCTAGTAGAAGTGGGATTTTCAGCTGTTTCTGATACCTTTACGAAAAACGAAACAAATTGGATGTTAATGAAAGAGGAACGCTAAGATTGAAACTAAATAAAACGGTTGTTATCGACTATCAAACATTGATTAAAAAGCAACAAGAACTGGAATCACATTAAACACAATTTTTTTAACCAATTGTTTTGCAAACTTTAAAAACTGATTTGATCACAGCTAATAAATAAATGCTTTTGTAAAATGTATTTTTCGGTAATTTAATGAAGTGATCCATAAAACATTCACCTAAGATTTGTAGTCCATGGAATTACAAAAGGTTGAACGTCACAAATGAACCTCAAGCGAGTTTTCATAAGTAGTACAGCTCCGTTCTTTTAGGACGCTAATTATCGCTGCAACTATTTCCCCCTGAAGACAAACTGCTATTCTAATGGTGGTTAAGTTGTAAATCACGCGAACTAATGATCTGGGTCTGCCACGTTCGATTCCATACCACCACTTCCATCTAGGGATGTTGGCAACCTTCACCTGGTTCCTACTGTAAGTACTCGATTCTTTAAAGAGAGAATAATGGAAACTAATTCGAACAGCAGAATCATCTATATTCCTAAGAATTTACCTTTTATGAAAATCGCTCGAGGCAAGTCGTGAAAGAGGGTGTAGATAAAAGAAAAACAGCGAGCAGGAAGAGAATTCCATACCATTGCAGTTCTTGGAAAGGATCTACCAGAATAAGAAACTGTATTATAATAAAGTATCAAACTAGTCAATTCGTGGAGACCACTAGATCAACGAGTCAAACGAGCTGGAACAAAGGAAGCCGGGAAGAAATCAGGCAATTCTGAAGATCAGATGTGATAATGTGATTTAGTCGTACTCGTAGTAGAATGTCAACCCTTATGACAGCCAAAAAGCGATGTATACAAAATGATGTGCAAAAATAAGTCCGCGGCTGACAGTTTGTGCCATATAAGATAAGTGCAAAGCATTGCATTTGCATAACGAATTCATTTCTCAAGGGCGGTGGCGAAACGTTACGCCTTAACTGATTTTGTCACTGGCAAAACGCGGGCAGGGTAGTTAATGCTTTTCGTTGTGGGTCGAAATTGATCCAAAGAGGGTTGGGGAAGTGTACAGCCATACAAATGCTCCACCCTTCCGTTGGTCGCCTCGAAAAAGAAGAAGGTACCAAAAATCAGTCATCCAGAAACTAATAAAGACAATATTTTGTTTATACGCACTCAGTGATTCGACTTTTACGTTAAGAAAATATAAAACTCTTCCCTTCCTTGCTTTTTTTTTTTTTTTTTTTTTTCATGGGTAGGTGGTGCCATAGCTAGTTGGGGGAGAGGCTCTTCAGGTCTTTTCTTCCGCTTTCCTGTGATGGATTTGTTGATGATTCTTTGATGTCTTGAACCATTTTTTCTTAATCACATCGGCCCCTACGCACCACAGAAAAAAATGCCATATAGATTTAGTAACCGTTAATAAAATAGACGCCTAGTGGGCTAAAATACAAGTGTAGTATATGCTCTGTCTACAGTTAGTGGTGTTGCAATGCGTCCGTAACACGTGGTAATATAGGCGGTAAGTGACTAAGACGAATGTATTTGCGTATTGTTTGATAAATAATTCTTTTAAATGCAATCAGTTCGCTTTGAACTAATGCAGAAAACTATTTAAGGATACCTTTTTTTCGAATTATCAAAATAAGTTACTTAATTAAAAAATATTTATATAATGATTTTATGTTATTCGGTAATGTTAATTTGTGAAACACGTATCCATGGAGAATAATTTGATGTTCCGTAAGATTTGAACTCGTGTATTGACATCGCAAAAATAACTGCCTTAGTACTGTGTGCTCTGCCTATTCTGTTTTTGTCAGCCCATCATGCGTTTTGTGGTCCCTTTGTAGAGGATCCAATTCGGGAGGAAAATATTTGGGGAGAACCGGTTGTAGAGAGATATTTTATATGAAAATTGGGTAATTGTACAGCTTAATCAAGACATTAAAAATAAAAATGTTATACTTACGTATCCGTTAAAAAGTTCACTTAATTTCATCAATTAGTTGTGTTTTTTCTTGTTTTATTTTGTTTTCTTTTTACAGCGAAAAAACAATTTATGATACCGAGCAAAATGTTTGATTTTTAGGAAGAAAAGTTAATATTAAAGATGGAAAGGGAGTGTCGGCGCTTTAAACTGGGTTATCTCCCCGTGGCTTGTTTAAAAAATTCAATGGTGGCTACCTTCAACACGATGTCATAAAAACGTGTTTTCCGCTGTAAAAATAAAACAAAAAAAAACCTACTCGATCAAATTAAATTATTTTTTTCCGAGATCTTCAGTTTAAAACGGATACGTATAATGTAACCTTCTTTCGATATTTTCATTTTTTTTTTAATGTCTGTATAAGTACTGAAAATTGCAGATTTTTACTTTCAACGTGAGTGCGGGAAATGTTAGAACATAGATGCAAGACTGAGCTTCAGTCTATGGTCCCCCCCTCACCTAACTTTCACAAGAAACACTCGTCTAGCTGTAAACACTATCAATAATTCTCCCCACTCTTTATCTGTGCCTAAACCTAAACGTAGATTCCATGAACAAAGCTTCTTTCTTAGAACTGCACGCCTGTGGAATTGTCTTCCGTTTTCCTGCTTTCCGGCTGACTACAATATGGTTGTGTTCAAGTCTAACGTAAATACGTTCTTGATGAGCCGTTCCATATAAGTTATCAAATTTACCAAATTTTCATTACTAATGATTACTATATTGTCCAATTTCTACTGTACACTCTTTAACCCTTATCCTTGAGTGTCCTCTTGGCCTTGATAATGTGGTGATGCCTATCTAAAAAAAAAGCACAAGAATGGGCTCAAAAGCATACATTTACAAAAGAAATAAGTTTTATATGTTTAAAATAAAAGTATATATAGGTAAGAAAGCATAGAATGTAATGTTTGTTAATATTTTTGGAGTCCGCTTTACAAGGCCCCAAACGATAGTAAAGGTTAATTAATAGTTTTTTTTTTTTAGGTAAACGACGATAGAACACTAAGATTGGACATAATTTTATTTAAGAAAAAGGCTTGGCAATAAGGGCTTTTTGTAGCTGAGATATTGAAGATGTCAGAGTCGATAGTTTAAGAGGCAAGAATAATTCACAGGTTTGAAAATTCGTAATGAAAACGTTTCACTCAATTACACAAATTATATTTGATTGAAAGTTATTAATAGGAGTTAACGGCCGTTTGGTTTCATTGGATAAAGCAAGTTCAATAAGAAAAAAGTTAGGAGTATTTGAGATGAATAATTTTATGATATTTTCCTATTTACTTGCCTCCTCACGAGGGAAGAGTAAGACACAAGGTTGGTTTTTAATACGGGAAAAATACAGTTCCCCCAAAGGCGGTGCTCTGGATAGAAACAAAAATTTAAATTGTCTCAGTCATGAAAGACTTCTCCTCCACCGTCCAAGGACAAAAAAAAATGTTGAAGCGCAGCAGCAGAAGAGATACTACAGTTTTCCGATATCTTTTTTTTTAATAAATTGTTAGGTTAAAGTACAGAATAGGTACAAAACACCCTCCTCTTCCCATGTTAAGAGTTGCTTCCTAAAGAATCAGCACGGTTCAATAAATTCATAAGTATCCAAAACATGCCTTTTTGGGTTGGATTAAAACGGTAATATTTATAAATTCAGAGAAATGAATCTGATTGGTATAGAATTTTCTTTTTATTACAACAACAACAACAACAATCACATCAAAGAAAGGATCGATAAAACACAAGAAAACAGTAAATGCAGACTCTGTGGACAAAGAGACGAAACGATAAACCATATAGTAAGTGAATGCAGCAAACTGGCCCAAAAGGAATAACAAAACCGGGCATGACAAAGTGGGGAGGGCGGTGCACTGGGAATTGTGCAAACGGCTGCATTTTGAGCGTACAGATAAATGGTACAAGCATAAACCCGCAACAGCACTCGAAAACGAGAACCACAAAATCCTATGGGACATCGATATACAAACGGACAAACCCACCCAAGCAAGAAGACCAGAAGTCGTAATAATTAACAAGAAAGAAAAATCATGTCAAATCGTAGACTTTGCTGTTCCAGCTGACCACAGGGTGAGTATAAAAGAAAAGGACAAACGAAGCAAATACATAGAACTAGCTAGAGAGTTAAAAGGGATTTGGATGATGAAGAAAATCAAAATAATACCTATAATAGTAGGAGCACTAGGAACAATTCCGAAAAAACTGGAAAAAGAATGATAGAAATTGGAATCAGAGGAATAGCTGCTAAAATACAACGAATAACGATAATGAAAACGACTGAAATATTAAGGAACCCCTTGAATGCGGAGAATAACTCAAGAAAATATAACGAAGAAGAGTTACAGAGAATGAAGAACACCGAAGCTGCAGAACTACAAGTTCTACACCCCCATCATGCATCTCCTCCATTGTTTTAAGACCGTTCCCCCAATAGAAAAGTGATATCAAAGAGCCGAGAAGGGTCAAGGAGGATGGAAAGACCGAGGTGGGAGCACTGGCCAGACCTCCGCTGGACAAGTGTGAAGAGAACCGGGATCTTGGGAAGGCTTAGTGCCACTCAAATTCCAGTATAAACCAATGGCCACTGCCAGCGAGAAATCAATGGTAAGAGGCTGTTGCGATGATGCAAATTCATTTACAAATGCTATCGAAGGAGGAGGAGAGAGCTGGACGTCTGGGGAGACTTGTTGTCACTCAGCTTCCAGAGAATACCATAGGTATCCAATCAGATCGTTTGCTGACTTGTGTGGAAGCTCCATGTGAGCCAATAATAATAATAATAATAATAATAATAATAATAATAATAATAATAATAATAATAATAATAATCCAGGCAAGTGTATACTCAGAGAATCATGCGCAGAAACCATTTTAAATTTTGAATGCCGAAGAGTAAATTTCGCTAGTTAAATGTGTTTCTATTGAGCTCGAATAAAATTTTTAAAAAATACAAGAACTCTTTCAAAGTATATACGTAGATAATGATTATTATTAGTAGCAGTAGCGGTGGTAGGAAAAGTAGTGGTAGATATAACCACTTCATATCCACTCAGGCCGTTCTAACGGGCGTAGTGGATCACCTTGCATCAGAAGATTGTCAAGTGGTCCTAGACGATTTAAGTTGTGTCATAGTCAATCGTAATAGGAATCGCCACCCGTATACCAATACCCCACCCCCGGATATGGCCACCGGTTGAATGCTTTAAAATGACCACTGACCGTGGGAACAATTTGACCATAATTATTTTTATAAAGTGAATGTCGTCATAATTATTATTTTTTTAAGTGAATGGCCTTATTAAGACATTTTCCCGCGCGAAAAAAGAAAAGAAAGCGGTTTATTTTACGGCGTGGAAGTTTTTTTTTATGAATGATGTACAATTGTTAATTCTTAATTTTACTGTTGAATATCAAACGCGAAGAAATGAAAAGCAAGAAGTAGTTACGAAATATATTTAATTTTAATAGTTAATTCTGTGGTAGAAATTTCACTAGCGTTCCTGGTTTTCCTATAAATGTATGATTGTTAATAGATATTTCATTCGAGAGTTATTGGATTTTTAAATATTTTTTTTATAATATGTCATCGTTTATCAAGGCGAAAAGCAATTCGCAAAAAATGGTAATGAGATTAATGGATAGCTGAAAATGTCAAAAGAGACTACTCGTGACGCAGTGGTTGACAGATCGTCTCTGTTCTCTGCTTTATAATATAACTCCATGCTTTTGTTACATCAGCATGTATGACATAATACGAGACTTCCCTGGTTTCTTTCTACTGTGTTAATCATCATTTTATGACGCCATCCATCTTTGTGTCTTTTTATATCTTAACGTAGATGATCTTCTCGTGACGTCATCTAATATGGTCAGGGACAAAAAGCAAACAACTTCGATTCCCGAAGTTTATATATATATATATATATATATATATATATATATATATATATATATATATATATATATGCTATTTTATTTATTATTTTTGTTTTTGCGATACGTTGCAAATGAAGTCAGTTATTTATACGAAATTGCATATCTACCTAAATACGAGTATGGGATAATTTTCCCTTGGACTAATTTGGTACCCTCAAATGGGGAGCAGCATATATATTGTTTTTAAAGTATATTTACCCACTGACACATGTTTCGTCGTCTACGACTTATCAGAGTGGCTGAATCTAGCGAGATTCGAAATCGGGACCTGATGGTAAGGAGCCTAAACTCTTACCACTTAACCATCTCGCACGACTGTTTGGATATACTGCGATTTATGTGGGTGTTATTTTATTTATTGTTTTTTAATATATGTGTTGAATGAATTTAATTATTTATACGAAAGTGAATATTTACCTAAAGGCGAGTTGGGAATAATTTTCCCTTTGACCAATTTGGTACCCTCAAAACAATATATATATAAAAACAATATATATATATATATATATGTTAATATATATATAATATATATATATATATTATAATAAACAATATGTATAATATATATAACAATATATATATATATATATATATATACGGACTTTACATACACCGGACATACCAGCAACTTGGTAATACATATTATACATTGAAGTCAAGAATGATAGTCAAATAAAGGTTAGACACTCCTCTATTCAACCATACTTGTCTATATCTGTTTGTTTTTTCTTTTTTACTTCATCTTTTCCGGTCTTCCTCCGTATTGTTTTTGGCTTAAAAAAATATATATATTCCTTTACCAACAATGCTTCAAGCAAACTACTACCGACTCTTATATATATATATATATATATATATATATATATATATATATATATATATAACGTTAAAAGTCCACGTATGCTTCTGGAATTGTAATTTCTCTGAATGTGTTTTGAAGCAGGAAAACGGTGTTATTTTTTGTATTTAATATTTTATTTTTTTATATTTTAAGCGATCCTCCGCTCTTGGCCACAAAATATATCGAAATGAAAATGAAAGACGTTGAAAAAAACTGGAAATTTGTAATTTGGACGGCGTTCATTCCTTGCAACAATGTTCGAAAGATTTCACGTGCATTATTTTTGTTGTTTGTGAAAGAAGAATGTTGCATTTTTTGTTTATTTTTTTTAAATTTTTGCAACGTATTAGCGTTTAATTCAGACAGCAAAAAGATACGCCATTGATTTCAATATGTATAATAAACGGTTGGAAATTGAAACAAGTTTGTTGAACGGAAAAATAATGTTAATAAGTTATCATAATGGTAATAGCAAAATATTAGTAGATAAATATAGTAAAGCAGTAATAACAAAGATCATAGTTTTAAATAATAATAATAATAATAATAATAATAATAATAATAATAATAATAATAATAATAATAATAAACCTCCTCACGAGGGAAGAGTCAGAGACAATGTCGATTTTTAATGTGGGGTAAATTTCGTTCCCCCTCTTACAAAAATGCCACACTAGATAGGGACAAAAATGAATATAAAAATTAAAATTAAAATTAATATTAATTAATATAAAAATAAGAATAAAAATTATCTCGGTCCTGAAGGATTTCTCATTCACTAACCGAGGACAAAAGAAAAGGCTAAATGCAGTATCAGAGCAGATACTTAAATGTGGTCTTGGCCCGTGCGTAATAATAATAATACTAATAATAATAATAATAATACATACATACATACATACATACATACATACATACATATATACATGATGAGAGTTGCATACATACATACAGTGCCATACATACATACATACATACATACATACATACATACATACATTAGCAGTATCAGAATTTTGGGGGAATTTTCAGCCGAGTCGCCATTTTGAATAGACACCTATCTGTCTATCAGATTATAAAAATATGAAAACGTAATTTAAACCCGTAAATTTTATTTCAATAAAACGAGCAAAGACCAAATTTTAATATCATAAAAGCTTTAATAGAGAAATAAACAATTTTATTTATTTTTCCTTCGATTTCTTCACTTAACATTACACGGAATGTCGAACAATAACATTACTTGAATCTTACGATAAATATTTAACGGCAAAATATATAACTTACCTGGTTAATGAGTAAGATATGCTTTCTTTTAATCTTCCTGTATGAGAATTTATTCATATTTATGTATTATAATCCATGTTTTTTTTAAATGGAAGGATTTTTCCAACACATATCGCGACAACGTGTGTCTTTCAAGAAAGTTGTACAGACACCGGATGTTAAGATTATCACTTTGTTATCTACGGAAGCCTATAAGTGTAAAAAAAACACTAATTCAGAAACCTTAGTAATCTCGATATTGGATTATATTCCTTCAAATTTTCCACTTTTAAAGGTTTTCGGGGGCGCTGAAAACGGAAATAACCATTTATATATACGGCAAACGAAACTAGTAGTTTCCAAGATAAAAAGTTTTACAAATGGTCACAAGGTGGGGGGTCACTTTTCTATAATGATGTGACGTCAAATGGGCACCCACTTTATGGCCACATTGCAATTAACAGATTTGGCCGTAATTTTAAAGGAATTTTCGAGGGTGTCCGACTTCCAAAGGGAGATAACTTATCGTACTTTTTTTTAATGTTGGCGCCTTTACGCTATCGTACATGAAAACTGGGATTTTTATTTTTGGATTTACACGGATTACGAAATGACGAAGATATGCAATGTAATTTTTTTTTTAATATCTTAAAGAAATACCTGAATTTTTTATTTATTAAACTATAAATCTGCATTATATGGTTTCGTCTTTTTTTTTTATCGAAAAAAAGGAAACCAGGAATTAAATATAAAAATATACACTGACCGAAAAATAATGACTGTAAAATTCTAAACAAAAATTAAGCTTCCACATAAAAAAAAAACAAAAAAAACACGTGGTTATCGAAAAAAGAAGGATTTACATTTTGGACTTTACCGTTAAATTTACAGATAAGTGATATTTTTTTGTTGTTTTAAATTTGAGTATTTTATTTATTGATGTTTTATCTTCAATTTGTGATATATAAAACGTATCAACCAAAATTAATTATTAAAATTCTCATAGACATTTCAAAATGGGGGGGGGTGAATTTATAAAACAACGTTTGTCTAAAATATTATATTCAGTTTATCGGAAAGAGCATAAAATTTTACATTCACCCTGAAGAAAAACGTAACAATTGAACGAATAGGAAAATTTTGATAAATTTTTAAAGTTTAAAAATTGAAAAATATTCATCTCATAAAAATCAATTGATTTCATTACGTAACAAAATGGCTCCCTGAGCGCACGCACGCACTTTGTAAACACTGTTTTTTTAAAAATGAAAAATAATATTTCTATTATTTTTTAAACAACTTAAATAGTTTATTTTGGAAGCATATTCTATAAAGAAAATAAATAACCCACTTTAGAAAGAGAAATTACGAGTTTTCTATATTTTATTCGCAGTTTTCTGTTAGGAGTGTCAAAAATTCTCCCAAAATTCTGATACTGCTATACATACATACATAATACATTGCCTAGTCTTCCCAAATGTTCATCCATCTAGTACTGACCAGGCTCAACGTTGTTTAACTTCGGTGATCTGGCGAGAACTGGTGTGTCAACGTGATTGTGCCGTATGTATTAAATACTGAATATTATTTATTTAGAGCTTTATAAACATAATAACTAATCAAACATATCTAAACATTTTCATCGAGTGTTATGATCATACATTATACATCGGTTAGTATCAATAGTTATTTATAAATGGCGTTATAGATTTGTATATAATGCATCCAAGTTCCAATGGGCTCAGCGTATGACACATTTTCATTCTCCCGGGGGATGTGATATGCTGAATGTGATGAGATTCCCCACTCTTTCTCTGAAATGAAGGGGAATCTCCATCATCTATTTGCTAACGGTTTTAAGATTGACAAATCCACCCTTTCCAGGCGCAGTTGATTCTAGTTTTTTCTAAGTAGATGCGTTTATATTAGTGCATTATCTGCCGATGGACATGTTGCGGGCGGGGAGAAAGAATATTAGTTAATGAAACTGTACTTAGAGTACTTGACCGCAAATTTAGTACCGCCTTTAAATGGAATGCCATTTTCTTGACCACTTCACTCCCAAAACGACTGTCTCCATATAAATGGTCAGCGGGTAATGAGAGTCGTTGTACAGACAAACGCAGGAAGAAGAATAAGAAGAAGAAGAAGAAGAAGAAGAAGAAGAAGAAGAAGAAGAAGAAGAAGAAGAAGAAGAAAGAGAAGAAAATTGGTCAGTTATGGGAGGACGCGAAAGGATAAGTAACCACATACATTTAGCCACGGCCTGGGAAAGAAATAAAATTGCAATCCCAAAGATGCTGACCGCTACCACAAGCCGGGGAAGCGAACAAGTTGGTGGCGTCTAGACTGGTTGTGTTATATTTATAAAGTCCTTTCATAAAACGAGCGCTGACTCATCGCCCCTCGTCCTCGCCCGACGTCACTCTATTTAAAGAGATGTTTTCTTGATTGGAACGTTCGTATACGGACATTGAATCTTGCAATTTTAAATGGGTAGTTGAATGAACACAAATAGAATGATCAGAGAAAATTCACAGGTGAAGTTTTAATGTTATTTCTGCTGTACAAATTTTGTGTCTGACTGATGTTATTGTCGATTTTATTCTGTTATTATTGGCTCACATGGCGCTTTCACACAAGTCAACAAACGATCTGATTGGAAACCTATGGTGTTCTCTGGAAGCTAAGTGACAACAAGTCTCCCCAGACGTTCAGCTATCTCCACCTCCTTCTATAGTATTTGCAAATGAATTTGCGTCATCGCAACAGCCGCTTACCATTGATTTCTCGCTGGTATTGGCCATTGGTTTATGCTGGAATTTGAGTGGCACTAAGACTCCATAAGGTCCCAGTTATGTTCGCTCTTGTCCAGCGGAGGTCTGGCCAGTGCTCTCTCCTCAGTCTTTCAGTCTTCCTTGACCCTTCTCGGCTCTTTGGTATCACTTTTCTATTGGGAGGAACGGTGATGAGACAATGGGGGGTGCATGAAGGGGGTGTAGAACTTGTAGATATACAGCTTCGGTGTCCTTCATTCCCTGTAACGCTTCTTCGTTATATTGTCTTGTATTATTCTCCGCATTCTAGGGTTTTCCTTAATATTTCAGCCGTTTTCATTATCGTTATTCGTTGTATTTTTTGCAGCTATTTCTCTGATTCCAATTTCTGACATTCTTTTTTCGAAGTTTTTCGTAATTGTTCCTAGTGCTCCTACTATTATCGGAATTATTTTGATTTTCTTCATCATCCAAATCCCTTTTAACTCTCTGGTTAGTTCTGTGTATTTGCTTCGTTTCTCTTTTTCTTTCATACTTACCCCATGGTCAACTGGGACACAAAGTCTGCGACTTGACAGGATATTTCTTTCTTATTAATTATTACGACATCTGGTCTTCTTGCTTGGATGGGTTTGTTCGTCTGTATATCGATGTCCCATAGGAGTTGTGGTTCTTGTTCTCGAGTGCTGTTGCGGGTTTATGCTTGTACCATTTGTCTGTACACTCAAAATGCAGTCGTTTGCACAATTCCCAGTGCACCGCCCTCCCAACTTTTTCATGCCTGTTTTTGTATTCCTTTTTGGCCAGTTTGCTGCATTCACTTACTATATGGTTTATCGTTTCGTCTCTTTGTCCACAGAGTCTGCATTTACTGTTTTCTTCTGTTTTATCGATCTTTGCTTTGATATGGTTGGTTCTTATCGAGTTATCTTGTGCTGCAGTTATTAGAGATTCAGTTTCTCTGTTTATATGTTCTTTTCGCATCCATGTCCGGGTGTTTTCGTTATTCTCATCTTTTATCATTCTTATGAATCTTCCGTGGAGTTGTTTCTCTTTCTATTTCTCTTTTCTCGTTTTGTCATTTGTCTCTTTGTTCTCTGTTTTGTTATTTTTTCAGTGTCTCTCGCTGCCATAATTATCCTGTCAGTGTTTTGCATTATGTATTTCTCTAGTTCTTTTTTTTGTCCTTCACACAGTCTTTTATACAGATCAGTCCTCTACCGCTGTCTTTCCGTTTCACGTAGAGTCTGTCAATATCGTCCTTTGGGTCTAGCGCATTATGCATGCTCATGAGTTTCCTGGTTTTCTGGTCGAGCTGTCAGTTATTCTTTTGTCCGCCCTATAAATGGTCCAGAGTATCTTAGTAGTGATACTGCCCATGTATTTATACATTTTATTAGGTTTCTGCTACATAATTTCGTTTCCAGGAGTTTTCTTGTTCTCTTGAGGTATTCCTTTCCAATTTTCTCTTTCATTTCTGTTGCTCCGATGGTGTCCGCTTCTAGAATTCCCAAGTATTCATAGTCGTATTTTTCCCCTAGAGTCCTCATTTCTGTTTGTTTGAGTAGTTTCATGTCTTCTGTCGTTTCCAGTTTTCCCTTTCTTATAAGTAGTAGTGCACTTTTCCATTCCAAATTCTATTTCGATATCTTGGTTGAAGATCCTGATAGTGTTAATTAGTGTCTCTAGCTCCTTTTCGGTCCCTGCAAAAAGTTTCAAATCGTCCATGTTCATAAGGTGGTTCATTTTTTCATTTTTATTGGAGAACTTGTATCCGGCTTCGCACTTTCTCAGAATACTATTCAAGGGCATCATGGCTACGATAAACAGTAATGATGATAGTGACTCTCCTTGGAAGATGCCTCTTTGTATGTTAATTTCTGTTGTCCATCCGCTGTCAATTCCAGTCTCCATATTTTCATTGGATTTTCTATTTCGTTGGTGACCCCGCTTGATATTTTTAGGCATTCTCTTATCACTGCTTGGGGGATCCTATCGTACGCTTTTTTGTAGTCGATCCATGCCATGGCTAAATTCTTTCTCCTCCTTTTTACCTCCTTTAGGATCTTTTGGTCTATATATAACAGGTCATGTCTTCCTCTTTTTCCTTTTTGGCACCCTTTCTGCTCCTCGGGGATGAGTCCACGGTTATTCAGGGAGTGGTAGATTTTTTCCCTCAGTTGGTCTGTCAGTATCTTTCGACATAGTGGGTAAGCACGTGATTGGTCTATAGTTGCAAGGGATGGTTCCTTTCTCCGTGTCCTTCTGTAGTAGTGTGGTTCTACCTTTTGTCATCCAGTCTGGCACGCTTGCTTCTTGTATACATCTTTTCAGGTTTGGGGCTAGCCTTTCGTGTAAGGTTGTGATTTTTTTGAACCAGTATGCGTGTATCCCGTCGTGGTCTAGTGCTCTCCGGCTTGCCATTTTTCCTATGGTTTTCTTTAGGATTTCCTTGCTGATTTTATTCACTGTTCCTTCTTCTATTTGTTGTAACTCTCCTTTCATGTCTTTCAGCCATTCGGCATTTCTGTTGTGATCTCGTTGCTCTTCCCATATTTTACTCCAGTAGAGTTTTGTTTATGTCGGATTTGGTTGTTCTGTTTTTGTTTTGGTAGAATTGGCTTTTATTAGTTTTAAATGTTCTGTTTTGTGTGCATTGTTCAGATTTATATCTCTATTGTCTCAATCTCACTTCTTTTGCTTTTATTTTTTGGTCCAGATTATTATTATTATAATTATTATTATTATTATTATTATTATTATTATTATTATTATTATTATTATTATTGAAGTCACTAAGAATTTTCACACAGGCCATTATCAAAGTTTTTATGCCTGTCAGCAATATGTGATGTTACCTTGAGTCTAGTGACAACACGTCTCCCCACATTCCCAGTACTCTCTCCCTCATTCAATAACATTTGCAGATAAATTTGCGCTATCGGAACAGTCGTTTACCATTGATTTCTCGCTGGTAATGCCTGTTAGACCTCACTGGAATATGGGTGGCAATAAGCCACCCTAGGTTCCCAGTCCTCTTCGCACTCATCCAGTGGAGATCTGGTTAGTACTTTATCTAATCGGTTCTTCGATCCTCCTTGACTTTTTGAGACTATTTTGTTTGGTGTCAGTTGATGCCGCCACGACAATTTTTTTAAGAGAGGAAGGTAACCTTCAATTATACTATTAGTTCCCAGTACTGCTCCTCTATTTTTTGTTTTACTTCTGTTACAATTTCTATATGCCGCTTAGCATTTGCAACTCATGTGCATTAGTGTCCGCATCCAATTAATTATTTAGCCGTTTTCATTATTATTATCCGTTGCATCTTCCCAGCCATTACACTGATTCCAATCCCAACCATTTATTGTCGAAGATTTTCAGAATTTCTCGCAGTGCTCCTGCCATTATTGGTAACTTTCTTCATTTTCCATATCCCTTTCAGATCTCTGATCAGTTCTGCTTCTTCGCTTCTTCGTCTCTTTGATATTCACCCTGTCATTTGACAGAACCGCGAAATCTACGACCTGGCAGGACGTTTCTTTCTTGTTAACTTATATCATCTGGTCTTCGTGCTGGATAGATTTATCTGTTTGTATGTCCAACTTCCATAGGATTTTGTGATTCTCGTTTTCAAGTACGTCTGCCGGTTTTTACTCGTACCATTTCAAGATGCAGTTGTTTGCATAATTCCCAGTGTACTACCTTTCCAACTTGATCGTATCTATTTGTATATTATTTTCATTAGTCTCATCTTTTTCTCAACCTTATGAATCGCCCATACAGCTTTTTCACTTCCGATTTTTCTTTTTCTGGTTTTATCTCTCGCTTCTCTCATGAAGAATTATTGGTAAAATTACAAGAAATGGAACATCATAACAATTAAACTACAGTCAATCGCAAGAAAAAATGTAAGCGTGACACAAAAAATACACACACTATCGAATTAATATATAGATAATAATAATAATAATAATAATAATAATAATAATAATAATAATAATAATAATAATAATAATAATACCTATCTTCAAATGCATTAATACAGCGTAATTAGCTTTTGGGGGGGTTAAATTTAGATTTTTATTTCATTTATTTATTTATTTATTTTTCTTGAGTTCTTTGTCTTTTCATGTCTTTTATGTATGTGTGATTGTGCACGATATCTCCCATATGAAAGGTATATACTATTCCTGCGTCAGAATCACAGGTGAAACAATTCTGGGACCGGTGTTGCCACAAGCACTACAATATGAAAAAAAATCTAATACAAATTACACAGACCGTGGGACCCAGAAGAAAGATCTGTGTGTCATGATCGGCAGGTGCTCCCTCGGTGGCCAGCATGGGGGACTCGGTCGTCATCCTATGTAAGTGTGTCCACTTCCTTATTTCAGAAACACAGATGGCACGGACGATGAACGGGTAAGTATAAACTCCAATTCCAGGGACCAAAATGATACCAACCAAAATGAACACAGCCAAGATAACCACCAAAAAAGAACCCGAAAGAAGAAATGGACAATGAAAGAGAATAGACTCGTAATGGAATGCTATTATATACGCCATACCAAATATAGATATGAAGGTTATAGGAAATGAATGAAAGAGTTATGGGACCTGGCCAGTGACTACCATGCAACAGAAAAAGGAAAGCAAGACTGATACTAAAGAGAGGTTGGCTCTCAAAACTGAATTTAACGGAAATACAGCGGAAAATAAACAATGAAATTGAGCATGAAGCATCTCCCACTGGAATCACACGTGTAGAAGCCGCACAAGGAGAAACAGCACAAGCGAATGGCCTACAAATACTAGACGCTACAAACGAGGAAATCGAGAACAATGAAACGGGGATAACAGAGAATGAAGAGAAGAAATAGAAAAAATAAGACAGTTTATGAACGAGGAAAAAACAA
Organism: Euprymna scolopes; assembly: GCF_053919585.1. NCBI lineage: Eukaryota > Metazoa > Mollusca > Cephalopoda > Sepiida > Sepiolidae > Euprymna > Euprymna scolopes. The sequence continues at coordinate 134,036,087 of NC_136483.1, read as the reverse complement.
AGCTCCCATCATTAAGGAACCAAGAGCAAAAGAAATTAAAAACGGAAACAGGGAAAGTTAGCAAGCTTCTCCAACACATCACAACAGACACAATTACTTAAACAATTTAATCTACGCATGCGCAAAGATGGTGAGTATGAAGTTCAAAACAGAAAAACACCCAGAGAATAATGACCGACAAAACCTGGATGGGAAATGAGGTTAGAAAATCAAATCAACAAACATAAAAACAGAAGCCAAAACGATGAAAAGGAAGAAAGCGATGTGTATAAAATTGAAAATTGGAAATGTAGCAAGCAGGGAGAGGCTAAACACGAAGATCTGAACCAAAAATTAGCAGCAAAAAAAGGGAAACTGAAACGATGTAGATACAAATCTGAACAAGGCAAGCAAAACATTTGAAAACAATGAAAGCCAATTCTATCAAAACGTGAACGGAGTAAAAACGAAAACAGAACGATCAAACCCAACAGAAACAAAACTCTATTGGAGTAAGATATGGGGAAACCGACAGGAACATAAAAAAATGCCGAATGGCTGAAAGACATGAAAGAAGAGCTACAACAAATCGAAGGAACAGTGAATGAGATCAGCAAGGAAACCCCAAAGAAAACCATAGGAAAACTGGCAAATTGGAAAGCACCAGTTCACGACGGGATACATGCACACTGGTTCAAAATATTCACAGCAATTCATGAAAGACGAGCCCAAAACATGAGATGTAGCGTGCCAGATTGGATGACCAAAGGCAAAACTACGCTGATACAGAGAAAGGAACCACCCTCAGCAACTATAGGCCTATCACGTGCTTACCCACTATATTGAGAATATTAACAGCACAACCGAGGAAACAAATCTACCACTCCCTAAATAATCGTGGACTTCTCCCTGAGGAACAGAAACAATGCCAGAAAGGAAAGAAAGAAACACATGACCTGCTATACATAGAGCAAAAGATCCTAAACGAGGTAAAAAGAACGAAAAGATTTTAGCCATGGCATGGATCAACTACAAAAAGGCGTACAACAGGATCCCACAAACATGGATAATAGGATCCCACAAACATGGATAATAGAATGTTTAAAAATGTATAAAATTCCAAGCAGGATCATCAACGTAATAGAAAACGCAAAGAGAACGTGGATTGAATTGAAAGCTGATGGAGAGCACATAACATACAAAGTGGCAGCTTCCAAGGTGATTCACTATGACTATTGCGGTTTATAATACACATTATACTCCTGAACAATATACTGAAAAAGTGCCAAGCTGGATACAGGTTCACCAATACAGAGGAAAAAATGAACCACCTAATGTATATGGACGACCTGAAACCTTTTGCAATGGCTGAAAAAGAACAAGAGACACTAATAAACACTATCAGGACCTGCAACCAGGATATCCAAATGGAGTTTGGTATGGAAAAGTGCGCACTACTAGCTATAAGAAAAGGAAAACTGGAGACAAGAGAAGGCATGGAACTATCCAACCAAACGGAGATGAGGGCCCCAGAGGAACAAGACGCCTATAAATACCTGGGGGCTCTGGAAACAGACACCATGAAAGCCACAGAAATGAAGGAGGGAATTGGAAAGGAATACCTCAGGAGAACAAGAAAACATCTCGAAACTAAATTATATAGCAGAAACCTAATAAAAGGTAGAAATACATGGGCAGTATCACTAGTAAGATACTCAGGACCGTTCATAGGGTGGACTAAAGAAGAACTGAGACAGCTCGATCAGAAGACCAGGAAACTCATGACCACGCACAATGCACATCAACCAAAGGATGATGTTGATCGACTATGTGAAAAGAAAAGAAGACAGGAGAGAACTAGTTTGTATAGAAGACTGTGTGCAGGACACAAAAAAAGAATTTGAAAAATACATAACAAAAAACATGGAAAGGATAAACATAGCAGCGAGAAATACTAAGAAAATCGACAAAACACAAAACAGAGAGATAAAGGATAAGACGAGAAAAGAAAAATAGGAAAAAAAACAACTGCATAAGTGCGAAGAGAACTGAGACCTTGGGGATGCTTATTGCCACTCAAATTCCAGTAAAGACCAACTGGCAACCAGAAATCAATAGCAAGCAGCTGTTACAATAATGCAAATTTATTTGCAAATGTTATCGAAAGAGGTAAAGAGTACCAGCTTCCAGGGAACACCACAGGCTGTATTCAATGAGACCTTTGATTATCTGTGTGCAAGCTCCTTGTGAGCTAATAATAAAATAATAATAAAATGATTGGTTAGTCAAAAACAAATAGTGATTTTTCAGGTGTATTGCTTTCGTTGAACATCCAACCTCTATATTCTGATATTGTCTTCTCGGGCGTTTGGAGCCACATCGGAGTCACTAACTACGGTCATTAGAACTAGCTCTGAATGAATGCAGATATAGGTATCCTTCTATATATTGTACACAAACATTATCAACTGCCTGAAATGCTCTAGTGTTTTTATGGAGAGCTATGCATTATGGCTAATATTGATATAGATAGATAGCGTAAATGTGTATGGATTTAGAAGAAAGCGTTGCATGCAATTATTTTGCTATTAAATTGAGAGATTAGGGGTTCTGCTGTATTTCACAAAGCACTTTTGAAAAGACAATTGCTGCTTGGCGACAGGGCTTGAATTGTTAATGGTCTTATTTCCGCCTCTTTCTCTTATCTTCTTCCTTGCACTTAAGCGAGCAACAATTGTCATCAAGATAAGACGAGTGCCTGGTCACTCGCTCGGGCCATTAGCCCACTGATTTGCATCAGACCCCCTCAACCTTTCTTACACATCTAGAAATAGCCAGAACCGACCAGCCTAAACGACTATTCTACTCATTTGGAGCTGAATAAGCAAATAAAGAGACAAGATAATCGCAAAATGATCTTCTATTATAATAAAGTCATATTGCTGTATGTTTGTTTGTTCACAATCTATTATAATAAAGTTGTAGTACTGTTTATTTGTTTGCTTGTACGCGATTTGGTTAATGTATTACAAGTGGTACACTGTTTTACAAATATATTTTAATACTGAAAACGGACTTTTACATACTTTTATTCCTGCATCATTTCTATATATACTAATCACTTAAAAGGAACTAACGTAGCATATTACATTAAAGAAAATCTATTTTAATAATTAGCTCTAAATTTATAGGAATTAGTAATAGAATTGTCTTAAGTACTCTATTTAGAAATATTATATAAAGTTGAAATATTAAATTTATTTTATATTTAATGTACATTGAATTTATGTTTACTTATTAGTATAACCAACATCAACTGCGTTAAAAACGCAAGTAACGAAGTAAGTTTTCATTAAACCCATGACTTATTTCCTTTCAAACTATGCGATTTTATTTCCATGTTTGAATTTCATAGATGTACATAATTATGTTTTATGTTTCCAAAATTCCAAATTATGTGTCAACTTTCAGTGAAATCGTAACAACTTATGATATTCGGTATATCTCAAACAGTATGCGATGAAAACCTTCGCCCGGAAATATGTTTTTACCCGGCAACGCCGTGTATGTATACTATATATATATATATATATATATATATATATATATATATATATATATATTGTGTGTTTAGACATTATGCTTTCATTCAGACAAGTATTGCTGAATAGCTCGGAGTGTTCTTGCTTAATGAACTTTTTTCTAATTTTTCAATTTTTCGAATTGTCGTTCTTATTTCTCGGTTGAATCTGTGCAAGAAAGTTCCATTGTCGTCTTGGTCCATTTGTTTTTTTTTTCTTTGTTTTTTTTTTTGCGAGTACTTTAGACTGAATCTCAACAGTCGTCTTCAGGCAGTTTTGAAAGAAAAAAAAACACAAAATGTATATTTTTGACACACGAGACGATTCACTAGCTCAATAAATTTAAATATAATTTTAACTGAAGCATATAAAAACATCCAGATTTTAAACAAAACAATAATCAAAACTGCCTGAAGACGGCCGTTGAAACTCAGTCGAAAGTACTTGCAAAAAACAACCAAAAGGAAAAAAATGGACCAAGACGACCATGGAGCTTTCTTATACAGATGCAATCGAGAAATAAGAATGACGATTCGAAAAATTCAAAAATTACAAAAAAGCTCATTAAGCAAGACTGCTCCGTGCTATTCAACAATACTTGGATCAATATACATATAATATATATACACACACACATATATATATGTATGTGTGTGTGCAATATTTAGCATTATTTCAAGTAGCACGAATATTGTAAGGTGCTGTAATATATAGTATATATAATTTTAGTGTTTACTTCAACAATGCTCAATACATGAGTAAAGATTCGTAGTACAGTATGCAAATATATTTATTGCAATTAAGTTAAGTAGGAGTTTTCACTCGAAAGGACGATGCCATCCAGCAATGCTAACCAAGCGAGCAACTTATGATAGGATTTTCAGAATGTGAGAGATTGTATATAATAAATTCCACAGCCAAACAACGTCGCAGCCCACAAGAGCCATGACAGTCAAGAACCGGAAGTCCAAGACTCCAGTTTCGCCCTCATTTTGGGCTCATCAGTTAGACACATCCGAACTCAGGATTCGAAACCCGAGCCTCTTGCATGCTTGGTTAGCATTGCTGGATGGCATCGTCCTTTCGAGTGAAAACTCCGACTTGTGAGACATTGACTTGGGGTTGTTAGCTGGTTGGATGACCGCGTCCCTTGTTGAGACGAAGTACGTTTATTCCACAGTCGGATTTCGACGCGGTTTGCTTGATCTGTGTTGGTTAATAAAATTCTTGTGTGCAGGGCGTTTGCTCAATTGGTAGAGTGCTTGCCTTGCATGCAAGAGGCTCGGGTTTCGAATCCTGAGTTCGGATGTGTCTAACTGATGAGCCCAAATGAGGGCGAAACTCGAGTCTTGGACTTCTGGTTCTTTTCTGTCATGGCTCTTGTGGGCTGCGACGTTGTTTGGCTGTGGAATTTAGTATATATATATATATATATATATATATATATATATATATATATATATATATCTTCCCTACAATTATATAAATGCAACTTTTTCTCTGTGTGTGTGAGTTCCTTATAGACTCCGAAACAGCTGAACAGATTTTCTTTAAAATTTACAGTCTGGGAGTGATATTAGTTAAGATTTCTCTTATAGAATAACCCCCATAATTATCGATAATTGATAATCGAAACCGTTATTTTAATTCATCTATCATCAATAAAACCATTTTTTCCATGTCGTCGCTTAGCAATACTGATAGAACAACGGGCCGTTAACATTCTACTGTGGGTAAATTTTTAACATGTTTTTTTTGTTGTTGTTGTTATTTTTTATACAGTGATCACCACTTATCAAGGCCCGGAAGCCACTCAGGGATAAGGGTTATTGCAAGTACATTACGTTAGTGTGGAGATTTGATGAAGTGTTTACTTAAGGGGTCGGCTCATTAGGAATTTGTTAACGTTGGACTTGAACACATCCAAGTTGTAGTCCGGTGGGAAGCAGGCAGACGGGTTTTTTCATTTCCATGGCGGTGGTCTGTAGGTTCAATCCCCGCACATAAATTTCTTAATTTTTTCATTAACTGCAAAGAATTTTGTAAGATTTTGTAGGTTCAAACTCCGCACCTAAATTTCTTAATGTTTTTCTTTTCGTTAACTGGAAAGAAGGTTATAATAATTTTGTAAAAGAAACAGTAGGTTCTCTAGAGTGCAATGCATAATAACATATATTTTGTAAGCTTCCTTCCGGGCAATTTCACGGATTTCAATGACAATAAGAATATAGGAATGTGAAATATTCGTTGATCATCATTCAATCCCGAGCAACGTCGGATCTCCCTGCTGGTAATAAATAAATAAAGTATTTCGTTTTTTCCAAAACCACGTTAAGATGCAAATATGTTATTGAAAAGATGGTCCCCCCTTGCCAAATTCTCACGAGAAACAGCCGTCTATCTGAGAACACGATCAATAATTTACCCCACTCTTTATTTGTGTCTAAACTTAAACGTAGATTCCATGAACAAAGTCTCTTTCTTAGAACTGTACCTCTGTGGATCTGTTTCCGGTTCTGGCTGACTACAATATGGTTGTTTTCAAGTCCAACGTTAACAAATTCTTGATGAGCCGTTCCACTTAAGTTAACAAATTTACCGATATTTCCATTACTAATGATTACTATATTGTCCAATTGACTATTGTACACTCTTTAACCCATATCCTCGACTGGCCTCCGAGCCTTGATGAGGGGTCATTTCTATGTAAAAAAAGATCAGTTTATTTTTTTTTAATTGAAATATTCATTATTAATTTCGAATAGTACAATATCAATCAGTAGAGAAAGAAAAAGCTTCTTTAATTTTTTTTTGTAGGTAAAATGTCCGTGGCTTGTATTGTTTCATCAAAGCTTTGCTGGTGTTGACGTATAGGGTATTGATAGGAATAACACTCATGATTGAGCTTTTAGGTATCATAAGTCTTGGTAAAACAACTGGAAACATTATTATTAAAATTAAAATTTTGAAGAAAAAATAGTTTTTGAACGACGTTATGAAGCGAATATCTTATTCTAAATAATCGTTAATTCTATTCTTTTTAAATTGAATACATTTCTCACAAAATTCGATAATATTTATAATTTCAGTGAGTATACGATGCATCATCATAATTTATATTATTAAAAAAATGTAATGATTTGTAGTCTCTCTCTCTCTCTCTCTCTCTCTCTCTCTCTCTCTCTCTCTCTCTCTCTCTCTCTGGCAGTCCGTCGATTTTGACGATGACATGGAGGTCGGTTAGTGTCCGTGTTGAAGGTGCGATGTGAGTTCGATCGGGGCTCTCTGAAACCCCGACCGCAGATATGACATGATAGCAGGAAATTCAGGTAGTGGCTCCTGTAGTCGCGATCATTTTGCTTCCCAAGAAGCAATGCTTTGATCTCTAATGGCATCGGCTGCGCCTGATGCCACACTTCTCTAAACTATCCGATCTTCAGCTTTTTTTCTCCAGTCGTTGAGTTAGTTTGTGTTTTTTTTTAAATTCGAGTATTAACATCAGCAATTTTGTGGGCATTATTGGTAAAATCTGTCCATCACGTGCTACGCAAGACATTTCAAATAATTACTGCTTTTCTAGAGTGTAATATTATTTATAGTAGGGTGACGATTTCTAATATATGACGCTTCAAGGATCTTTAATTTTTTAATACTATTTCCACGTTGTATAATTTTTGTGTTGCCAACGAGGACCTTTCTAAGACTAGAGGAGGGACAGTTATGTTCTTTTATTAAATGTTGATATATATAGCGCTAGTATTGTTTAAATACATGGTGAATCGCCGGACAAATTGTCGTTGTATGCGCAATGTATGTATTATTCATATATATATATATATATATATATATATATATATATATATATATATATATATATATATATATTTCTGGAGTTACGTTCTCCTAGAGAGTATTTAAATTCATACACTACATTGGTTTGTTCCAACGTATTTGTAGCTGGTAAAGAATTCTTTCTACCCACAACGTTTGGTGTGCGAAACTTCCTGTAGTAAATAATAAATTTAATTTTAGAGTTGCTCTCAGTAAAAAAAGAATATATATATATATATATATATATATATATATATATACGTGTATATACGTGTGTGTGTATGTGTGTATTCACAAATAGCGTTACGCTTTCTTGGGCTGTTTTCCATATATATTTTACCATCCTAAAGTACATGTAAAATATGACGATTGAGATTCGAACAATTACTACAAAAAGGAAAATTCCGTTTTAAATGTTCTAATTAGACGTAATTTATAATCCATGGATTGTCTGTCTGTCCGTCTGTTTGTCTATCTTTCTCACTTGCTACCTGTTTACTATATATTAACTAGTTCCGCACATTCTATATTGCTTCCAATACTTTTCAATGCTTCTCATTGTTGCTGTCAGAATTTAAAAAACCGCTCGACTCTATATTCCTAGCATCTAATTAATATATATATATATATATATATATATATATATATATATATATATATGTGTGTGTCTCTATACATACGGTTAACACCTACATAAATTAGACTGCAAAATAATAACTCTTACTTGATAATTCGTTTTAATGATTCCGTGTGATATTGTACATTTGAATTGCGCAAAGAATTTCGAATGTAAACAAACACCCGCCTTAATTGTTATTGTCACCATCATCATTAAGCGTCATTGATTGATTTTCAGGTTACAATACTTATTTGAAGAAAATATTTTCTCAGTCGATAAAGGACAATAATATTACATACAAGGTTAACTTCGTGTTTTGTCGATAAAAATAACCCACCATTAAACTTTATACACTTTCTTATACTTATCTAGTTTGATACTATGCTTCACCGCTCGAAAAGTTTAATAGAGAAATTACAAACGCGACACTACATTTGTTTGGACTGTCTAATGCAGGTATATAAGGAAAAACCGGCTGAGTGTTATGTTTGATGACGAAGAGATCCCATGTTTCGCACATTGGGCACTTAATTTCTGTGGATGACAGAACTTGTGTTTGCAATTGGTTGTATTTACGCGGAGCATACATTTGCATATGAGGTGAATAGCTACTTTTGGAAGGACAAATTGAGAAAGACATGCAGTTGAGTGTGTGATGACTGTGAAAGAACATCGGAACTGATGTGTGTTAGAGTGAATGTCCGTGTTGTTGATGAGGAGTTCTGTCAGTTTAATTTTGGAATTGCAAAAATGTTATATAGGGGTTATATTTGTAAGGGACGGATGTTATATATTTGTTGACTGTTCATATTAGAGAGATTGAGACGGAGTACATTCTAATACAGAGACGGGAACATGTAATACACGATGAGAGGGGGATAGATAAATAGATAGACATTTATACGGTTTGTGAATCTTATAACATATTTTAGAGAGGCAATTATCAGTCTTTTATCACATGAGGAACTGTCATTATTTCTTGATAGAGAGGGAGACACATTCTTAAGATGATAGAGACACATTACTTAGGTGGGTTTATACACAAAGTTCTTATAAATGAGTCACAATACCTTTATTTGTAGAATGACACAACACAAGACGGCAGTTACAAAATTATGATGTCCTTTATTTCTAGACCGGTCAATGATTTCACATCAAGGAATTCAAAGTCCTACATGATTTCAACTTCTCCTTTCGCTTCCAAAGGGAGATTCCTTCTGACCAATGTCAGCTCTGCCTGTCCGATTCTGTCCGACCCTCTCTCGACCCTGCCTCGGCACTATCTCTACGCTATCTGTTTGTCTCACTAAAACTCCAATTTTATCGAGAACTCCTCTCTTAGCCATGACGTTATTGCATGGCCAGCACGTGCATATCGATCACATGGCCTGGATATGTTTTCGTGTCTCGTTCTTTCCATGTCCGAGCATGTGATCGACTCACATGCCCTGAATTCACGTGCATACATATCTCCAACAAGAATTCTTTAACCTATTTTTGGTCTAACCTATTTATCAACATGTTTAACATTTGCTATTGTTCGTTTCGAATTCCTTATTTTAATTTCATTTTCATAAACAGAATTGAATCATCAAATTCCTTTCAATAAAATTTCTAAACAACGAATTCCTTTTCAATAAAATATCTGTATTATTTATTTTAAACTCTTCTGAATCTTAATTCCAAACCAAGCTTCCCAGGTTCGAATTCTCGGACTATCCTATCTCATTTTTACTTACTTACGAGAACAGGCGACCTGCTCTCGTAACAAAAAGATCTTTTGAGTAGTCCCTCAGTTGTTTTCGTTATAGCCTTCTTGATGCTCCCAACAATTTCAACACGCGTCTCCTCGATGATATCTTCAAGCTCGAGGAAAGAAAAGCAGTCACATAGTGTAAAAGCAGGTGGATCATTTCCGATAGGGTGTTATTATTTGTGTTCTTGTTCGATGTTCATCAGTTTTCTTCGGTGCTCATAGGTGATTAACTTGAGTGACAGAAAGTGTGAATGAAAGCGTGTAGAAGAATTTGGTAGTTGCAGTATGTTACGATTATGTAATATAACTCCAACGATAAGTTAGATGTTAACACAATCCTCATTCGCATAAAACTCTCACCTATAGCTCGCGCGATCTCGCGCGTGATGGTGTGGTCTCGTTGTTTGTTATAATACTTTTGTTGGAATTTCGCTCCGGCCATTTCGAAAGTCTTGTTTTATAGCCCGCAGACTTATTCGCCGTCATTTTTACGCGGATTCAGCTCTTCAACATAATTCGATTTCAACGGATTCACATACAAATTTAATTTATCATCGTTCTATTCTTCCAAGCACCTGTCCGTTATCTACAGTCGCCATTGGCTTATCTACGTTGGAGACGTAAATGGTCTCGCTATACTTTTTCTTCGTGTTTTTTAAAGTTTTGTTCCCAATTCATTTAAACCTTATTATTTGTCGCTATTTCATTTCGTATTTCCTTGAAGTGTTTGCTTTGTTGTGTCTCCCCCTTCCATCATTCAAATATCAATTATGGTTCTGAGGACGTCGCTAGCCCAACACCGCCTTAAACGCAACCCGCCGATATATCAATAATAATAATAATAATAATAATAATAATAATAATAATATAACAACAGCAACAACAACAACTGCGGCAACAAAAACAACAAAAATAATGATCAGTCTCGACGGATGCCACACAAAATAGATCTGAAGTGTCACGGAGGATAGAAAGACTGAGGAGGAAACACACTAACCAGACCACCATTAAAAGAAAGCGTAAAGTCCTGAGGCATTTGCCACTCAAATTTTAGTGAAGACCAATGTTTGTTGCCAACGAGAAATCAATGGTAAGGGACGCTTGTGATAATGCAAATGTTATCGAAAGAGGTGGAGAGTACTGTAAACATAGAGAGATTTGTTGTCACCTGGACTCCAGGAGGCGCGATCAGTCGCTGGCAGTGAATAATCTCTGAGAATTCATGAGTACAAATAATAACATTCTAATGTTATTATTTGTACTGAAAAAATGAAAAGCACACCATTCTTTAAGACATAGAAGGATACGATAACTCATCCCAGAAAGATGTCAATGCGTGAAAATAGTCAAGATTCAGCAAGTAGAAAAATAAACTGCTAAATCGCAGGTTTTGTCGTTCTAGCAGTTCACAGGGTGAATATCAACGGATCAGAAAAGTTAATGACAACATATGGTATTACAACACAAAATGATTTGCAATGGTGACGTAAAGAAGCAAGGGTCTTAGGAAATGGTAGAAGTCTGCAAAGACAGCATTTGCTGATTTTCATTTATTGATCACTGATAATGACATTTATGAGTACTTCTTCCACAAGTCCAAATTCCCTATATATCAAGTTTCAAATCTTTAAACTATATATATATATATATATATATATATATATATATATATATACTAGCAAAAGTACCCGTCGTTGAATGGGTTCAAAAACAGCCTACAGAAAATGGACTCTGATTTATGAAAGCATGATAGGTTATGAAAAGGAAGGGTTGTTAAAAGATAGCTTCGAATTCGGGGGTATCAAAATAAAAGCAAAATATGATGAAAGTAAAAATAAAATAGATAAACCCCATAATTTATTATACCATACCTGTTCACACTGAAACACTTATCAAAATATTCTAGGGATCTATGTTAAAAAACCTTGTTAAACTTTGTGACATATTTCCGTTCTATGGAGGTCATGCGCGAACGAACACACCATAATTTTATTCTACCATATTTCTTCAAACTGAGACATAATTATTCAAGTATACTTACACAGATAGATATGAAAAGTCTTTATTAAAGTTTGTGCCTATTTCCATTCTATGGAGACTAGGCGCGAAAGCAGACCGCACAATTTTGTTATACCATCTCTATTTAAGTTAAAACATACTTAGCAAAGTATTCTTATGTACATCTCTATCAAAAACACTTGTAAACGTTTTTCGTTAATTTTTAAATTTTTTATTTCCATACTTTGTGGACCAGGCGCGTACGAAGACCCCACAATTTTAATGAATCATCATTATGCCAGATCAAACATACCCATTCCTGTATCTCGATACATCTTCTATTATTATATGTGATCAGTTTTCTATATTAGTCACTCATATAGGAGCCTATTCGTGACCAGACACACACAGAGACGTTAAGCTTTATATATATATATATATATATATATATATATATATATATATATATATATATTTGTGATGGGACGATTCCAAAATTTTTCCCGATTCTGGTCCAATTACCTATTTTCTTCTAATTCCCGATTCTGATTCGATTCCTGATTCCGATTCCGATTCTTTTAATATTTATAAATATTATATTAGAGATTTGTTGTTTTTTTTTCTTTTTGTAAATTTTCAAGTTATTACATAAACCCCCGGGTAATTTCTGGGTATATATTTTCTTAAATGTTTTCCTAGTAAATTATTGTACATTGAAATACAACAAAACGTTTATTTTCATTTTAAACAAAGCCAAATTGTATCAGTTCGTTGTTAGTGTACAGCATGCTCCTTGAAAGTTTTCATAAATAGTTGAAAATAGTCGACGATTGGTAGGTAAAATGAAAAAACGATGTAAGAACTAAATGTTAACAACGCCTCCCCTCCCATTGTTACAAACGAATTTCTGAATAATAATGTTACTATTTAGAAAACCATTTTTAACATGGAGTGGGCATTGGGCTTCGTTAACTATTGTGTGCCTTTTTCTATGAATGTTTAAATTTTATTTTAACTATAAAAATTGGGTGAGGTATTAAATTGATTTGCTTTGCTGTAAATTAAAACAAAAACAAAAACAAGATGTAAATAATAATAACAACTAGCGGGACCTTTGGAAATTCCACAGGGAACTCATTCCAATGTAATATATTAATGTTGGTGTTCATGGCGTGAATAAAGATGCTATGATATTATTATAACTCTTGTTAAAACTGCAAAAGTATTTTCTAAGCAAGCAGGGACACCCGCCCGGCATAGTAAGGTCGTATAGTACACTTAAATATGATATTTTAATTCTTGCAGATTCCGTATGTATTTTTATAGAGTTAATGTTCTATCGATGTATATATTATAAAGTTGCGATTTCAAAAATAAAAAATATATATATCCATATAACTTGGGTGCATCAACTTGAGTTCCTTCATCTATAATCGAAACCAAAACCAAAATTTATGAAGAAATGTTGATAAAATTATTTATTTAAAAAATGGATCACTGGAGTGCCATCAGCTATAATTTAAACCGAAACCAAATCTTATGAAGAATTCTTGGGAAAATTATTTATAAGAAAATAAATGACTTGAGTGTCATCAACTATAATCGAAACCAAAACCAAAACTTATGAAGAATTCTTGGTAAAATTATTTATTAGAAGAAATGGGAATCCATAACAATTAATGTAATCGTGACACAAAATAAATAATACACACGCTATCGTATTAATATATAGTATTGTTAAAAGTCATAAAAACCATGCTCTTTTCCCACTACTAACCCTAAGTATGGGTGGCAATAATGTACCGAAATGGGATCAGTTTACATTATATTTATATGCACAACTGAACCCCCATTCTAAATTCTAAAATAATGTTTCAGTGTACTCATACATAATCGACTAAAAAAGTAGAATCTCATATGTTTTTGGCAAATGAAAGTTTTTTTTTTAAGTTAACAAATTTCTTAATGTTTGCTCTTTATATATTCTATCCAAAGTTTTTATAAACTTGTCAGATTCTCATCTAGATTTTCAATGGTGCCAAAACCAAACAAAATATAAGAAAACATAAAATAATTAATTTGAAAATTTACGGAAAGAAATTACAAAAAAAAATTATAAATATTATAAGAATCGGGATCAGAATCGGGAATCGAATCGAAATCGGAAATTTAGAACGGAATCAGTAATTGGATCGGAATCAGTAAAAATTTGGGAATCGTCCCATCACTAATATATGTACTATATGTATACACAGTAGATTCCCTGGATAAAGCATTAAAAATTAGAAAAACAAAATACAGTACCGTATATAATACACATTTATATAATTAAATAACATTATAAATAACATTGTAAGAGGTGAGAAATACCGTAAATAGGGGGTTGGAAAACATCGTGTTCTACATCGTAACATGAAAAAAGACGAATTCTAGGGTTACCGTATCCCGGGGTTCTATTGTATAATTTTAGTTCTTTCAGCTATAATCGAAACTGAAACCAAAACTTATGAAGAATTTTGATAAAATTATTTATTAAAAAAAATAGATTACTGGAGTGCCATCAGCTATAATCAAAACCGAAACCAAAATTATGAAGAATTCCTGGTAAAATTATTCATTGAAAAAATAGATGACTTAAGTGCCATCAGCTGTAATCGAAACCGAAACCAAAACTTATAAAGAATTCTTTGTAAAATTATTTATAACAGGAAATGGAAGCCCATAACAATTAAACGACAGACACTCGTGACACACAAAATAAATAACACACACGCTAACCTATTAATATTTAGATTAGACATCGATAAAAATATTTTTCAAATTCCAGTTTCTTTGGTGTATTTTAAAGGTTTCTTTAGGGAAGATAAGATTGACACAACCCCCTCACGCATTTGAATATTAAAAGATGTATTTTGTGTGCGCATGCCCGTGCGCATTCTTCATATATAAAGGCAGCTGAAAAGAGCCCAAATTGGTTTAAAAAGTATCGCTTTTCTATCTCATGAACATCATTCTCCTCTTGAATCGACTGTCAGTTTAATTTGAACGTCAAATAATACATTGTCCAAAATCTCTGTTAAATATAGTCGCAAAGATGAAGATATTAAAAAAGAATCCCACCAAAACCCAACAATTCTGAACGCGAACAAAAATGGGGATATATATATAAAAAAAAAAAAAAGATGGCCGAAGAGTCGCGCTTCCATCGCTGCGATCTTAATTAGCCGTTTCTAAAGTGTTTGCTTGTATAGTCTTTGATCTTATTTTTGCTGTTGTTATTCGCGAGCGAAAGTAATTGATTGACGTGGGTGGGGGGGTGTGCGTACAAGAGTGGGTTGGGAGTGATCGATGTTTACGTCCGAAAAGAACAGTTCTGTCATATTGGCTCGAATAATTGAAGGGAGGGAGCGGGTTTGAAGAGGTAGAGAATAGGATTTTCCATTTCAGGAATTGATTTGGCGTCGGTATTTCATTGTTGCTGGAATGTATTTCTGTAGGTAAAGCTCCCTTACCCTCGTATATCGTTTCGGGGGAATTTCCTTATCTCAATGAAATTTTTATTCTTTATTTGATTTTTCCTTATATTCTCTTCATTGTCTTCAGCTGTCATTTGCCTTAACAGAATGGCTAAATATACGTCTTACCTTGTTTCATATATATATATATATATATATATATATATATATATATATATATATATATACTAGCGGACGTAAATGGCGTTTAATTACCTAAGAAAATGAAGTAAAGAACGAAAATCAACTGAGACATGCGTATAAGAGAATTATGTTTTTTTTTCTCAACAGTTTACATCTTGTAAATAAAAAAAATATTCGAACTGAGATAGAAACCAAAACCTAAACTACGATAACAATTAAGCCAGCTTGCTATGATCTTTAAAAAGTGTGTTCAAAACTACTTATTCTTAACATAAGGAAGCTGCCATGTGAACATTCGTACAAGCGCAGTCGTGAAACAGTTGAAAAGCAGATAAAAATACAGATGACCCTTAAGTACCAATTTTTCATTTTGAAACCTAAACCTTTTCCCCAATGAAAACAAATTTAAAGTTTTCTGCGAGTCTTAATACTCTGTATATCAACTTTCAAGTTTTTTCATCAATAATTCGTTAGTTAAGAGGTTCCAGACACACATTCTCACTTATCTCTCTATCTCTCTCTCTATCTATCTATATATTTATCTTTCTCTCTCTCTCTCTCTCTCTCTCTCTCTCTATATATATATATATATCTATATATGTGTGTGTATATATATATATATATATATATATATATATATATATATATATATATATAGCCTTTGAGATTTGAAAAAAATCACTCGATCGCCGGTCGAGTGTGAGGGAAAATTTACTCGCCCTAAAATATTTTTACTCGTCCGACTTTATGTCTTTGTTTCAGACAATAATAGTAAATAATTTTACAACAATTCAAGAAATTATCGTCTGTATAATCTAACAAGAAAATATTTTTTTTAACTCTTGTAAATCAACTATTTTATGACTACAAACATTTCAGTAAATATTCAACAAAACATTAAAATACAACACCAGTTTCTTTATATAGCATAATTCATATTATTGTTCCATAGAAATAAGAATCATTTCTCTTGATGGTTGACAGAACGATGCGTTTTTTTCCTCTTTCAAAAGTTCGTCTTTACTTTTGTAAGCATGAAGTGTATTTAGGTGAAGCGTCGAAGAATTTTTTCCAAATGAATTCAAAATACATTTATAAGCTACACTCAACATCCAAATGAATGCTTTGAAGATAATTATAGTTTTCAAAAGGCGAACAATTAATATATACTTCTGCCTTACTTAAAAATTGATAGGTTTATTTATGGTGTCTTTTACATATAAACCCCCACCCAATACTTTTGCTGATGAGGAGACTTTGTTTAAAAAAAAAACTATATGTAAAAATTATTGTCCGTGGCTTAATGTCTACCACAATAAAAACACCGTTTCCGAAACGATCGTACAAATTATTGACTTTGTTGTTGTTCCTACTTATGAAACAGATTTTTAATTTTTAATTCTAATTTGAATTTTAAATTATTAATCACATTACCAAATATTAAAGTAGCTCTAGGATATTTGCCTATCGAGCTTATTATATATCTGAATTACAACGGGCACTGTTCTTTTCTTGTGTTTTAATTAAATTAGTAATTTTACTATCACATTAAAATACACTCTGGTCTTTAGACTATTGTTCTAACCTCCTTTATATTTATATATATATATATATATGTATATATATATATGGATAGATAGATAGAAATATAAAAATACATATCTATGTATATCTATCTATCTGTGTGTATGTATGTATATATATATATATATATATATATATATATATATATATATATATATATATATAAGAGCAAACAGTTCATAAAACATGTTAATAAAAGCAAAAAGTTAACAATAATATTAAGGGGCTATAACAGAGGCCAAATTTTAAAAAAAGTGACTGCTTTTTTGTTGCTTCAAACACCCGGGCAACGCCGGGCTTAAATGCTCGTATCTATAATATAAAGCTGAACGTCTGTGTGTGTGCGCACGCGCGTGTGTGTGTGTATGTGTGTGTGTGTGTGTGTGTGTGTGTGTGTGTGTGTGTGTGTGTGTGTGTGTGTGTGTATGGTCACGAATAGGCTCCTATATGGTTGACTATTTTTAAAAAATGATTACATATAATGATAGAAGATGTTTCGAGGATCAGGAATCGGTATGTTTGATCTGGCAGAACGGTGGTTCATAAAAATTGTGTAGTCTGCGTTCGCGCCTGACCCCTAAAGTATGATAATAAAATTTTAAAAAAACGTTTACAAGGGTTTTTTTTATATAGATCTACATAAAAATACTTTGATATGTGTGTTTCAACTTAAATAGGGACGGTATAATAAAATTGTGGGGTCTGTGTTCGCGCCTGTACTCCATGAAAATATTGCAGAAACTTTAACAAAGACTTTTCATATTTATTTGCGTAAGTATACTTTGATAATTATGTTTCAGTTTGAAGAAATATGGTATAATAAAATGATTGGGTGTTCGTTCGCGCCTGACCTCCATAGAATGGAAATATGTCACAAAGTTTAACAAGGTTTTTTTTAAAAGGGGTGAGGGTCCACAATAACACCTTAACTTTAATCTTAATTCACGTTAGCTTTTATTTATTTTTTAAGTTGAATCATATTGTGTCGAATAAATTCACCCAATAAATTCACTTACTTATTAAAGTGAAAGCTAAAAAAGAAAAAGTCGGAACTTTAGACAATTCTTGACACAAATTTTGCATAACTCTGTTTTTTCCTTCTCCACTTGCACATGACACTCTTTCGAAAATAGATAAATAGATAAATAATAAAAAATAAGAACGTTACTTGTTATCGTGTCAAAAGAGGGAAAAATCCTACTCACGTGATTACGTGTCTTTTTAAAAATATTTACATAACCTTTTTATTTATCTACCTGTTTAAGCTTTTTTGTCAGTGTACTAGAAGGAATTCAGTTGATTACAACCCTTTCTGCGTGTTCTTTACATTACAATAGTACAACCCTGAATCCGACGTCGCAATACTACACCGTCCAATACTGTAAAACTGAAACGAAGCTGTTCTGCTTGAAAAGGGTGCCATTTTCTTTTTATTCATATGTATATAGATTCTTTGCTTTAAAAAACTAAAGTAATCACGTGTTTACTTTTTTAATATTCTATTTTGCAGTTTCGGATTATTTTACTTAAGTAAGTAAAGCTTCATTATTTTTCAAAACTGGTTTTGTTTCTTTGTTTTTCGATATTTCGTCGATATTATTTAGTAAGAGTGTTTAGCAGAAAAGCCAACAAACGACTACCCGAAAAAATAAATATACAAGAAATAAATGTTACCATAGTCAATAAAAGTTCAGTTCATGTTTTTTTAATAGTTGTTAATGCTCTTTACTTGAAATAATTTCAGCGAACCGAAATTAAAACGAAATTTGAGGCGATAACTACTTAAATGAATTTATATATATACACATGCCATAATTGAATTCCTCAAACACAAAATAACGGAAAACATTAAAATATGTTTATAAATATTCCTTACGTTGACGGAACTCTCTTAAATTGTTAACACAGAATGCTCAGGTGCCCCTCATTCAAACTGAAAACGGGGCTCTCCATTTCAAAGTCGCTGCCATTGTGATTTTTTAAAACCAGTTCGTGAATTAAAAAAACATCTTTTACAAACTACTTAAAAATACAAACCAATGAACTTTTCTATATAAAAGTAACTTTTATTGACTATGGTAACATTTATTTCTTGTATACCTATATTATTATATATATATATATATAACATTTTCTCTTTGTAAGGAAACATTATTTTGTTGGTCACTCTCGGCTATAGTTGATATAAAAAAATATATTTTCGCGAAAATTATCTTTACTTTCATCATATTTTGCTTAGGGTAAAATTTTTGAGTATCAAAACCTTTCTCTTTACAACCCCTCCTTTTCATTACCTATCATACTTTCATCAATCACAGTCCATTTTCTGTAGGCTGTTTTTGAACCCAGTCAACGTCGGGTACTTCTGCTAGTATATATATATATATATGCATATATATATATATATATATATATATATATATATATATATTGTATTGATTTTTCCAAAAAATATAATACGCATGCTCGATTATGAAAATCGACTTATTGAGTCAATTAATATTAACTTTGATTTTACAGGTATATGAATATTACCGAATTTTAATGCATAAAATTTTTTCTGGTAAAACATATTAATATATATAAATATATATATATATATATATATATATATATATATGTGTGTCTGTGTGTATGTGTATACTAGCAGGGAGATTCGACGTTGCTCAGAATTAAATAAGGTTCAACGAGCGAATGTTTTATACTTACAATACTTTTATTGTCATTGAAATAGGTTAAATCGCCCATTTTTCAATCAAGTCGATTGATTGACTGTTCTCATCGAGTCCCCATTGTGTTGCACGAAAAGAAAGCTTCACACGCCTTTCAGCGGTGACTTAGCCCACAATACATTATTGTCTAAATTGTACTGTGGAGAACCCACTGTCGATTTTATAAAATTGTTTTTATGTAATGGCTCAAATTAAAATTTAAAACCGAAAACCAAGTATCATGGTTCAATTTTCTTCTAAAATATATATACATATATATATATATATATATGTGTGTGTGTGTGTGTGTGTGTGTGTGTGTGTGTGTGTGTGTGTGTGTGTGGAAATTCCGAATTAAATTATGTAGAATTTCAACAAAATGTATTGTTTGACAAAGGAGTACAAATAATCATTAAAGTTTTAATCTATGGATTTCCAAATAAATGCCTTGTTCCATCGAAGAAAATGTTATTAACAAATTAGATGCGGGTAAATATAAATTTTCCTTATTAGCCCATAAATTGAAAATGAAAATTTTAATGATGGTGTAAAATGGATACTTCAAGTTGAAATAATGAGGATACAGAAACAGTCCAATGAATATTGGTATATTTAAGAATGAATTGCGTTTTTTTTTTTAATATCATATTTCAGGCTAGAAAGTAAAATCCAAGTCACGTATATTTGATAATCCATTATTTTTAATGTGGTAGAATATTTAAGCAATCCTTTAAATAACTCGATATTCGTGCATAGGTTTGATCTGTGCTCAGCATTTTCGTTCGGTTATTCAATAATTAATATACGGATAGTTTCATCCCTGTGGAATCTTCAATGTAGAGCCAACTGTTCAAATCGGTCACACAATTCGAATCCCGAAACATTCACCATTTTCATCTTCACTCCAAGTGTCTAATAAACGTGGGGCCTTTCCAACCGTGACACGACGAATAGAGATATATATACTTATTTATGTAAACTCATGAGAAACATAGTCGTCTAAATAATGTTCAGCAAATCACGTACAACGGAACTCAATGTATTTATACAAGGATTGTTCTTAAAGTAATGCCTCCTATTTATTTTAGTTTCTTTGAATTGATCAGATAGGATTGGAAATTGCATTGTTATGATGATTAAACTTATGCATTCATGATCTGAAAGTGCTATCCTTTTGTTGCAGGCCGATGGTGTGAGGCCCTTAAAATGTGCGCCAAAAGCAGAGATGCGTCATTGAATTCCTGACGTGCATTAGGAATAATGGAGACAATTTAGAAATTCTGAGGCAAAAAGGGTTGCTCGAATTTATGGTATCACTCACGTCTCTGTAGCTCTTCAATTGTTTTAAACGATCTTTGCATGAGAAAGTTCCCCCAGGACCCCCATGCACAGTTATCGTTTATCGCCGGCAAAAATGTTCCTATTTTTTAACTCACTTTCTAATCCTAATATTCATAAGAAAAAATCCTTAGATTCTTTTTCACACACACTCCAGCTAAGAAAAGGTCAGGCGCTATCACTGTTAATGTTTTCTTTGGACAGCCATCGCCCATCGACTACTCCCATATTTAACCCTTACTTTGGAAGACGAACTAAGTTTCGTTTGCACTAAAAAAAAAAAGAAAAGAAAATGCTCTACCTAAACCCTTAACTATTTTTTCGCGGCGACATGTGCGGTGTTTCCTTATGTGCACCAGAATACAAAACTAGGGTAATCCCACATACATACACCCGTACTGCTAATAGTCCAGCTTCCTCGTGTGGACAATTTACTCTATAATTTCCATTCAGGGTCACATATCATTTTGTAATTCATTACGTATTGACGACAGTATTACATTATTCTCCGTTTTTTTTCTTCCCTTTAACTGTTGTACAACATAATAGTCATGTTTGCCTCTATAGCGTCAGACACTTAAGCTATGAGGTGGATTATTCCTGTTGGTTGGTTGGTTGTTTTTGTTTTACGGCATATCAACCCTTTTCGGGTTATTTAATGCCGAATCCAAAGATTTTGAAGAAATTTTTTTTTGATAGAGTATATTTGTTGTTTTCACGTCGGTTTCTATTTAATCCATAGTTGGGACCCTAACAGGTACTACCACTCTGGGTCAGAGTGGACCTGGGAGCAATGGTAATTAAAGGGTGGCTCCACACTCCCCAACGCCTACAAGCTGGGGCCTCACCACTGGATATAGTTTAAGGTCATATCCAGGATCCCCATTGAGGGATTTTTACCATCTGCAGGGGGGGGGGGGGCAGTCGGCGTATTCTAATGCCCCACCGACAGGGCCGATTATTCCTGTGTTCCTCAACTTGGCATCCGTAACCATCCTCTAAATTCATATGAGATGAATAGATTAATTATATATATATATATATATATATATATATATATATATATATCATCATCATCATCATCACGCAGTCCGTCAGTCTTAACGATGACTAGTTGGGGCTTCAGTGTTGGCGTAGTCTCACTCAATCACCACCGCACTTTCCACCTTGGCTCCAAAATTGTTTGCACAGTTTAGGGCAGTATCTGTTGCACATCAGATAGACACCCTCTGAACCCCTAATGCTCATGTACAGTGGAGCGAACCCGCGACGACTGGCAACAGAGGAGGCCGTAGCTTTTGGCCGAAAGTAATCTCAGTGAGGTAAACGTTCGCCCTATCGTGTCCGCTACTACGCCTTTTCTTTCTGTATGAGGTTCCATAGCCTTATAAGGAAAAATGCAATGCAGGAGCAGGATTTAAAGCCAGAGTTCCCATCTCTTAGCCGTTTGCTGTGATAAGGCCCACAAAGTAGCGGGTTTGATTTTGTGGTTGATTCCCCTAGTATTCGCCCAACGTAGTGTGCCAGGGCAAGTTCACATATTGATGGGCCATAACGTACTACTTCTGGAGTACCCTACTACTCAGAGATCTTGTAGAAGTTTAGCCTGGGGCCGCAAGGCACCCAGTTACCATGTGTGGCTAAAGTGGAATCACTGTAAGAGTCTTGATGATGAAGAGGCTATGTACAGGGAGGGAAGACTTATGCATAGCTGCTCCGTGTTCACCACGAGGTTAGCTAGTGGTGTTAGCTAGAAGCGAGAAAGCACACAAGCATGAACTTAATACTAACTTATACTTAAAACACTAGACGCGTCATATCCCCCTACCGGATTAAGAATCCAAACGCGCGCACACACACACACACACACACACACACACACACACACACATATATATATATATATATATATATATATATATATATATATTACCATATTTAGTTCTGAATTGACAAAAAAAATCTCTAAAACGGTTTGTCTTTAACTGGGAAAATAAAGGTTTCACATAAATGGAATACCTATTGTCTACATAGAAAACCACTTCTGACCCAAGCAAAACCCATAACAGTATAACCTGTCAATTTTGTTATGACAGTTGCGCGTGTTACATCAAAACAATTCTAAAAAAATGTACCAGTTCAACACAATTTAATTTTCCCAACACAAACATTCTTTTTACTTCTAAAACAGTTGACAATTTTTCTGTTTCCTAATAATATTCACTCATTTTTCATCACGCTGAAATCTTCATTATCTTTTTTTTCTTTCTTTTCTTTTCTTCTTTTTATGACCCCTTTTTTCATGTCGTGTTCGCGTATGTTTTAACCTGTTTTTTCTTGCTTCCTCCTCTTCTATACGTCGTGTGCAGTTCGTTTTCTTATTATTTTATACCTTAGGTACAAAGTCGCATCGTCGATGCGAGCTAGCACGGGCACCAAATTATAATCAGTATCATTGCAGTGGGTATACATAAGTGTCCAAATTATAATCTGTTGCATAGCCGTCTATATAACGGATGTATATATAACGCGTATTATGTCGGCTTGTGTGTATATTCAATTTGTCTGTTTTAATGTATATGTAATGTTCTATTTCTGCATTTTTATTATACAGCATCTGTTATTTTCATTATGGTTGCGTTTGTGAATGTTTACACATATAAATGTAGTTCACCAAACGACAGTTTGTTATACAATGACGATTAACATCTTTATCGGCTTGTCACAGACAAAAGAACTACATATTTTCTGATTTGTCTTTCGTTCCCGGCTGTCGTGTTGAAGTGAGTTCTGTAATTAAAAAAAGCTTTTCCTCAGAAGAAAACGCAATAATCTTAAATTAGATTTTTTTTAGATAATTTAACTTTATTTCATGTCTGTGATTTCCCTCAGAGTTGCACGTATTTCTCTTTATGTTCTACATCATTGATCCATACATGCTTCCTTATCAGCAGAGACAAAATCCTCTTCTGCGTCCGCTAGACAACTACCAAATGAGTGACCCTAACTTTCTGATTAATTCTGTGACTATATCATCAACTCGTTTCTTTCTTAAATACTTACATCACAGTTATTTTTATTATTGCTTTAAGTTCGGTCAATCTAAGTTTAATTCGTTAATCTAACTGAAACTAAATTCAAACTGTTTTATTTCCCGAGTAAGATTTCCGTCTTATTTTATTATATAAATAATTTACTGTGAATATTTGATTTAAAATTTTTATCTTATTTCGCATTTTTCTGTTATCACATTATAATATTTCACATCTCAATAATTTCGGATATACAGCAACGCCATCTGTTGTTTCTTCGTTCGATCGGGTAATCCAGCACTTCCCATGATCCTCAATATCTAACATCATGACTATGTTAAAAAATAAAACCAAAATCACAAAAGATCACTTGTTTTAATAGTACCACTTCCGTCTTCGTAGCTCTTCAACATCTTTAGTTACTAAATAGAAGGCTTTACTAGTAGAATGACCCTCGTATACATATATATATATATATATATATATATATATATATATATACGAGGATCATTCTGCACACTGTAGCAAGATATGACTATTTACATAAAGAATAATATATATATATATATATATATACATATATATAGAGTGTGTGTGTGTATGTGTTCCAAAAGTCTTGGGCACATTTCAAGTCCTCATATCTGCTTAACTATGAATCGTAGTAAGATAAAATGGTGCTATTTTCAAGCTATCAAATATTAAGTTTTTTTGTAAAGTTATTGATTTTTTCTTTTTTTTTTTTCGGATCTAATAATGGCGTTAACTCAACCAGAAAAGGAGTTTTGTATGCTTGTATTTGCAAAATCTGAATCATGTGCACTTGTTCAACGTGGATTTCCCAAGAATTCTGAAAACACCCACTACAAAAGAAAGTCCATAGTGAGATGGCATGGCAAATTCATGGCGGATGGGTGCTTATGCCCAGCTAAGAGAACGGAACGCCTCTCAACTTCAGAAGATGTGGCTGAACAAGTTCGAACTGCCTTTCAGCGGAGCCTCCGTAAATCGCCCCGAAGAGTCAGTAGGAAACTTCAGCGTCTTGCAACAACTGTGGGGCGTGTCTTAAGAAGACGACTGCACATGACGCCTTACAAGCTACAGTTAGTCTAACAGTTGAAGGGCACTAATAAACCAGCTCGTCCTGACTTTTGCAATGCAATGCAATAGAAGATCGAAGGTGATGGGTTGTAAGATCAACTTGTTTTTAGCGATGAGGCGACCTTCCATGTAAATATAAAAGTTAACAAGCATAACACTCTCATAAAGGGTATTGAGAACCCACATGAACTTCTTGAGCATCGGCGATATTCCCCAAACGTGACTGTGTTTTTGCTATGCCCCCCCCCCAAAAAAAGTGTACGGACCATTCTTCCTCGAAAGTACAACAGTCGCTTGTAGAGAGTACCTTGACATGCTGGAAAACTTGTTATTGGATAAATTGAGTGAGAAAGAGTCTGATGA
The DNA here is from genome assembly GCF_053919585.1 of Euprymna scolopes. Classification (NCBI taxonomy): domain Eukaryota; kingdom Metazoa; phylum Mollusca; class Cephalopoda; order Sepiida; family Sepiolidae; genus Euprymna; species Euprymna scolopes. The sequence continues at coordinate 134,010,538 of NC_136483.1, read as the reverse complement.
TTCATTTATCAACAGGATGGGGTGAAGGGTACACATTCGTAGAACTTCTTCTGAAGCCAAGCCTGGGTTTTTTTTTAACTTGTAGGCTGGCACTGAGTCCCGCTGCCACGCCCAAGGTCTGCCAGCGGCCACCTGATTGCACTAAGGGATCACCACACTCTTAAGGACATCCAGGTACGCTTTGGTGTTGACTTTCAGGTGGACTTCGAAGATGTGAGGTGGCATGATGTGGTGCTCAATTGAAGACACACCAAAGATCATAAACGTGGCTGGAAACTTTGTTTTCATCACCCTGGACACGTTCCTGTTAATCGGGTCGATTTAGCGATGCATTTGGAGGATGCTGGCAATGGTCTTGTTGTCATAACTTGGATCGGTAGAGAGTTGTATAGCGGCGCATTTCCGATCTCATGCGTTTAATATTGTGTCACTTTCAGACAAGATAGAAGGCTTCTATCACTCTTAGGATTTGTACACAACTGGCCAACTAATATAGCTGCAACGAAAAGAGCACAGGTTTTCATTAAACGGGAATGGAATCATGTTTTTTATCGTTCTACTCTACACTATGGATATGTTATTTCAAAACTAAATGTTATATACAGCATGGAATACTAGTCAACTTAAAAGCGACAGACCAAATGAAATTCTGTTCAAAAGGAGAGACAGAAGAAAACATTGTTCTACGTGACAGACCAGACAAAATTCTATTTCCAAACTAAAAATGATAGATCAGTATAAACGTAATAGACCAATGCTATTTCAAAAAGGCCACGTCATAGACCACAGAAAATACTAGTTAAACTTAAGTATGAAAAACAAACAAAATGTTATTTAAACCATGATAGACAAAAAGTAGGATTAAATCTTAAGCATGACAGACCAAGGATAATGCTATTTAAGTTTTAAATGTGACTGGCTAACAGAACCTCTATTTAAAAAAATGGACGGTAAATCTAATTCAACTTAAATGTGACAAACTAAAGGAAATTCTATTCCGACTTTAACTTCATAGATTAACAAACTCTATTTAAAAACTAAACCTGATGGGTCACATGAAAATTGTATTTTAATTTCAATATGATAGACCAAAGAAAATTATATTTCAATTGAAACCTAGCAGACCAAAGAAAATGCTAAACTTAACAACAAAAACGTTCCAACTCCAGTAGTGAATCACTAACTGACAAAAAAGCCAGATGGATCTAAAATAAATTGCGTCGAATTTATCTGCGCGTTTAGCGATGAAAACCCTATTTAAACGCTGAAGTGTGACAGTCGTGAGAGGAAGAAGCCGCTCGTTTACTCTGATTCCATTTCGTCACAGGTGCAGCTAAATATGGCAGAACGTTTCAGATTATCTTTAGGACTGCAAGATAAGAAAACCGGAAAGTTATATTTTGATTGTATTTGATTTTTTCCTTTTTATTTTTGTTTCGAAACAAGTTTATATATATATATATATATATATATATATATATATATATATATATATATATATATATATATATTCGTTTGTTTTGTATATTTTTTTTCGTTGTATCGTTATTTAATTCTTATCTGTGTTGTCTTTCCAAAGCCTCGATATCTATCTTTGATAATTTCTTTAAGAAAAATCTAAACCGATGATGGGATGCAACTGACAAGAACATTGGTTCAGACCTTTGAAGCATCAGAGTTGTTGTAAGACAAAAGAAAAATAACCCATGTCCAAACTCTCTTTAATATCGGATCTTCGTTAACTTCACTTGTAAGTTGAATTATTTGGATAATTTCAACCAATACTCTCACCTTAGTTGTTCAGAACATTTCAGCCGAAATCATATCCAGTCTTCTGCAAGTGCATCTTTTCGAAATTATGAATCTTTATGTCCAACACGGGAACCTATACGCAATTACGAACTGAACCCCCCATTTAATAAATCGGAATAGATTGTTCTCGTTCCGTCAGCTATAATTGGATAGAAATGTGAATTATTAACTGATACTTAGCTATTATCGCCTATAGCAAGGTTTTAACCTTCAACATGCAGATAAGATATCAAATCGATTACTAATTGCACAACGGGTTCATATGCAAAATTGTGGTGAGCATTTACGTGACATTTTATTCAATCGTGTCTATATATATATATATATATATATATATATAGTATTATTACTTACTACTATATATAATGTTTTTTAGAATACTGTTACTTAAATTACGGAGGTGTAACTTGCTTGCCCTATTGCATGTAATATGTATATAGATGGGTACACTACCACAATGCAAGAAATGAAACATTTGTTCTTTGAGAAGAAGTGCAAAAATGTAGCGATTCACTTTCATTAGTAGATCTTACTTATTTAGTCATTTCAACATAGCTTTTTAATTTGCGTGACCATGTTCCGGAATATATCTCGCGGTAAGACACTTGATCAGATGGTAAGTATTTAAAATCTCCTGAAACTCGTGTGAATTGGTGATGTTAGTTTTATGGCATTAATGTAGTGAATATCGCACTGATCTACGGCAAATAAAATAAAACATTGTGTTATAATGCAATGATATTCTACTCTTTATATTTATTAGTTCCCTAATAGAATGTAAACAGATTTTTGTTTAAAACTTTTGCGTTTTTATTTGGGAAGGTGCTTTCATACCTACAATGTAAGAAGAGAAAATAAGTACTTTTTTTTTATTTCGACTATCAAACTCATTCTTTATACATGGTGGGATATAAAGATATGATACATTTTGAATTTGTATGAAGAGAAACACGGAGTATACCTACTGGAGTCTAAATATGTCCATAGCAATATTCACAGTATGATACGATTTAATGCACCAGAAATTGAATAATTTTCCTTTAAGCATACGTACATTTTCTTCAGTGTTTTTTTTTAAATGTCTGTCTAATAAAGAAGCAATGTGTTGAGAGTAAGGCGCATTTAATCAATTGAGCTGAAATTGTCGTCAGTACAGCTTGTACACGGAGGCATTGTGTGACATATTCAATAACAAAAAAATGGTTATACGTACATGTATGGGGTGTTCATACGTGGGTAATTGATCGCATTGTCTGGCGCTGCTGTTTCTCTTGGCCACATCTCATGAGTGGTCGGCGATCGTCTTTAACTCAGACGAATAAAAGAGTTTCAGTTTTCATAAATAAAAGACGCAATGGAAATGTTCGCTGAGTGTTTCATGTATAGTTTTATTTTGAGAAAATGTACTTGATAGAAATAGACTAACGTAATCTTTTTTTTACATAGGAATCACCACTTTTCAAGGCCAAGAGGCCACACGAGGATAAGGGTTAAAGAGTGTAAAGTAGAAATTGGACAATATAGTAACCGTTAGTAATGGAGATTCGGTAAATGTGTTAACTTATATGGAACGGCTCATCAAAAACTTGTTTACGTTAGACTTGAAGAGAATCATATTGTAGTCAGCTGGAAAGCAGAAAAACAGAAGACAATTCGATAGGCGTGGAGTTCTAAGAAAGAAGCTTTGCTCATGGAATCTACGCGTAGGTTTAGGCACAGATAAAGAGTGGGAGAAACTAGTGATAGTGTTTTCTGCAAGACGGGTGTTTCTTGTGAAAGTTTGGCGAGGGGGATCATAGAATGGAGCTCAGCCGAGCACCTGCCATGAAAATAACGACAAAGCAGAGACAAACAAGCAACATCTCTTCTGTGAGAAAGAGGTTACAGGGAAGAGAAAAGGACATCCCCCACAAGGCTACGAAGTCTGTTTTGAACTCTATCAAGGCAGGATAAGTCCTTTCTAGCAGCTCCTGCCCAGATATGGTAACAGTACTTGGACGTACCTGGCTCTTATATAGATAGAGAATTGCATCAGCAGTGGGATATCTACTGGGTCAATAGAAGGATCCCACCATTTTTCCAGCGGCTTTGGCAACGGATTTAATGTATGTGTTCCATTTAAGATCAGGTGTAAAGGTCAAGCCCAGAAGCTTGTCAAAATATGAGGCCTCCTCAAGACAAGAGCCATTCATTTCAATTGATGCCAGATGGGGATCAGATCGTTTATGATGTAAAGATAAAAGCTTGGTTTTAGATGCATTAAAAGTAACAAGCCACCTCTTTCCCAATTGTACCACTTGCTCAAGATCAGAGGAAAGAGAATCAGAGAGAACTTGGTCGTTTACGGTCTTAGATGTGCTACCATAGATAGTAGTATCATCAGCATAGATTTCTACGAATGATGTAAGGATGTGATTTGGAAGATCATTAATATAGATCAGGAAGAGAGTAGGGTCCATGATGGACCCCTGAGGGACTCCAGCATTAATACTAAGAGCTCCTGATTTCTGTCCATCAACCACTATTCTAATGAACCTATCAGAGAGAAATGATTTAATAATTGAGAAGACATTTCCAGCTATACCATGGCTGGAGATCTTGTGAAGTAAACCTTTATGCCATACTCTATCAAAGGCCTTTGATATGTTAAGAGCAATTGCCCTAGAAAGGTAGCCTCCGTCGAGAGATTCGCTTATCCTATGAGATATAACTGTAAACACATCTGCTGTAGATCTAAAAGAACGGAAACCATAGTGCGTGTCACTAAGAAGGTTATTTTTGCTAAGATGGCTGATTACTTCTCTATTTAACACAGATTCCAGCAACTTACTCATGGCGCACAGGAGACTTATTGGCCTGTATTGTGAGGGAGATAAGCGATCACCTGAATTCTTAAATACGATGCATACTGATGAGATTTTCCAGGGTGACGGGAAGCAATTCTCCTTAAGACACCGTTTAAACAGTTTTGTAAGTATGGGTGCTAGTTCTGGTTGAAGTCTTTTGAGTACTATAATTGGAATACCGTCAGGGCCAGTTGGTTTACTGGATGCAAGGTTTTTGATTAGCTTGGCAACATCACGTACAGTAGAGAGAGAGAGAGATGAGAGAAAGAGAGAGAGAAAGAGAGAGAGTAGATAGATAGATAGATAGATAGATAGATAGATAGATAGATAGATATACAATGGCGAAAAAAGAAAGTCTACACTTGTTTCTTCAAAACCCGCAAATTTAAGCTAAATTGAATGTGACTATTTAAATAACATATACATTATTTGTTTCGCCTTCTATTCCTCTGTAATTTTATCTGTTCATATTTAATTTCCGCCCTGGCTTCACCAACCGCTCAACAGAAGCAGCAGCGAAAACGGCAGCAGCAACAACAACAACAGCTGCAGCCGCAACAACGGAAGCAGCTGCAACAACAATACCAACAGCAACAACAGCAGCCACAAGAGCAGCAGCAGAAACAACGGCAGAAGCAACAGCAGTAGAAGAATGAACAAAATGTCCCTGTCCCCAACAAACAAGGAACAAAAAGGAAAATTGAAAGTTCGTCGACCGTGGAGGAGATAGAGAGCGAGAAGGAGACCACAAAATTCACTTCCCCCCGCTTCCAGAAGATCAAACCTAACACGAACGCCACAAACACCGGTCTCACCACTAGCACCAGCCACCAAACCTGCCCCCACATCGAACCCAAAATAGACACCAGCACTCATACACTGACCATTTCACCCTACTCCCAAAGAACCAGGAAGAAGAAAAGGCAATGGGCATCTCTTTCTCGCCGAAAGAAAAAAGACTTGAAAACACTCCCCTTTAAATCGGCACCCTGTCTGTCGATACAAACCTTCCGCTCTGGCAAAGAAGAATTTGAAGCTGCTGCTGGACCTCTGTCAGATAGGGGACAAATACAAAGAATCCCCACCAACTTTCCAGGTGCCATCTTTGTGACATACGTCATCAGGTCGCTGGCAGGCCATAAAACTCTGGTTAGGCAAATGTTGGAGTCCGCGAGAGGGGGGCACTCCCAAGAACAGAACTAGTTAAGTACAATGGCCCTTCATCTCAATACTAGGGAAGGGTCCCAAGTCACTGTACTGGGCACTAAAACTAACATACCTCCTGGACGTCGGCCGCATTGCGCGCAGTGGTCAAAACACTGAAAAGTTGACGACCTTGAGTTTAGCGCATTGCCTCGGCTCCTCTCACCGGATGACTTTGGAATAGGGTACGACACCGCTTATGTAAGCAATCACCATTGCTCTCAACTTAGTAAGTCTGGATGTGATGGGCTTGAGGTCCTCGAACCAGGCGGCTTACGTCCGGAATGACCTGTTGTCATTGGGATTAGATGTGGCTGCGCTACAGGAAACGCAGTTCATTTCATTTGTAAATTGTCAGGTCCTGTCTGGAGATTACGATTTTTATCAGCAACTAGGAATCTGTGGTGAAAGGGCGCCTCCCTGTTGGAGAAACACAACAGTTGATGCCAGAGGAACAGCATACGCAGGCTGGTGTTGGCCGAGGTTGCTGTCAAAAGGTGCGTGTTTCGAATCGTTGCGGTTCATTCGTCTAGCACTGCTCGAGAAATTATCTCCTTTCTTCGCGATCTCGACGCTTTCATCGAAGGTTATGAACGATTGAATCGACATCCTTGACCCCAGTATAGATAAGAAAGGAGTACGAGCTAGAGGGTTAGAGTGGTGCGAAACCAACCTGGCTGATCTGGTGGCTAGATACGATCTGATCGACTGGTTCCGCGTCGAGCACCCGGGGCGGATGATGTGGACGTGGACCAATAAATTTGATTCCTGCCCAAATTGGATGCTAGCTTAAAGATATCCTACTTTCTACTGTCTTAGTCAAACGAATCATAAACTAGTTATGGCCCATTTGAATTTAGGGAATAGGCCCAAACAAGGCGAGTAGAGGAAGTTGAATTCATCTTGGCTAGACATACAAGACTTCTAAGTAAAACTAGCTTGGCTCATCCAAAAGGCTTCAGTGAGTGCTGTTACCGGAAATAGGTGGTGGGTTAGCATAAAATCCAAGATTAGGAACTTCTCCGTCACGTACGCCCAGTGTCTAGCACTAGATAAGGCCAGGACGAAGAAGCAGCTAGGGGAAAAGTTAGTCAGGGTGGCAGTTGAAGGGGATACCGTTAGTTAAGAACTAGTTAATCAAGACCTTCAACGCGAGGTTAGCGAGCGTTACGAAGGCTAAATAGTTAGGGCTAGGCTTAGAAAAGTAGCTAACGAAGCCGTGAACTCTGACGCATGGCTCGGATAAGTACATTGCGAGCATCAGGAACCCGGATGGACGTACGCTGAGGTCGACTAGGGCGATCTGCAAGAGATTTCGGGAACAAAGGGCGTTTTACGCAACAGCGAGATCTCCCTCTCCACGAATTTGGCGACTATTTGCTCGACTCTCCTTGTCTTGAGGCTAGTAGAGCGGCTAGTTGCGAAGGCACGGTAACAGAGCGGGAGATCCGACTGCGCTGAAGCAGGTCAGCTACAATTGCCGTGACTGTATTTGAGGCTGTCGCCTATGTTTATAGCGATTCTGACAGATGTGTTCAACCATTGGTTTGACGAGGGTTCTAACCAAGGTCAAGTCACCAAGGGAGTGATCACATTGCTGGAGAAAACGGATAGGCATGGCAGAAAAGAGCTAGACAGTTATGGACCCATAAGTCTGCTAAGTCTGCTATAAGTCTGCTAAACACAGAACTAAATATTTTGGCCAAGGTTCTATCGAATCAGATGCAGGTTGTTATCGGCAACTTGATCGAATCCGAGCAGAACTACGCCGTGAAGTGGAGATCGATTCAAAACAACTTGCACCTGATCCGTACGATCCTAGAGGGTGGGAGAGAAGACGACACGGAAGCTGCGATGATCAATTTGAATTAGTTCAAAGCTTTCGATAGGCTCGACCATTGCTTCCTGTTTTAGAGATAGCCGGATTCAAACCGAACTTCTGTAAATCAGGCAGTGAATGAGGCACTTATGCAGTACGAAAGATCACAGGAGCCAAAATCAATCGCAACAAATTGCTCAATCTGCGGTTGGAGGCCGGGAGGAATGCTGATACTCTTCTGGCTCTTTTCAGCTGGACGGCCGGCCCAAATAGGATCCTCTGTGTGTACTTCAGATCGGTTTGAAAAAATTAGTCAGAATTACAGTCAAAGGTCGAAGCCACAGTCGACTCGTGAGTGACCTTTCACAACTTTCTAGAAAGAAATGGTAAGAGGAACTAGTGAGGCAGGGCGCCGGCGATCCGCATCCTCGCCCGCTTGATGTGTTTTACGTCATCCACATTGCCGAAACGTTGTGGGACAGGGAGAGACGAATAGTGTTTCTCGCGATCCTATCCGTCGCGATCCTATCCATCGCTATGGACGTCGTGACTGAATGAGAAGCGTGGGGTTGAATCTTTTACTGATCAGGATCTGATCCCATTCTTCAAGCACCAGCTGAAAGTTAAGATCAGATGTTATAGGAAAAGATCACATCCTCCGGTCTGTGACAGAAGATGGGTTAGAATAGCGAGCATATGTGTACGAAGAAGTGTCAAGAGTTCGTGTTCCCCGCTTGAGCATGGTGCACCTCGTTTCCGATCCGGTCGGACTCCAGGCCCTTTAAGGTAAGCCTTGTGTCTATATTAAGTTCTTAGCTAGCTGAGTAAATGGCCCCTCCATCTTCGATAAGAAAACCTCGGAGATGCCCACACCCCAAATTTTCTTTATCACCCCCGGCCACACCAATAATTGGACTCTTGTTGGAGCATCATATACACCCACAGCGCCCCCATTCAATATTTTCTTTGGCCTCCTCTAGAATGCAGCACCATTTAGAGATCGACTCAATTATTTTCTGTCCCAATCAAGTCGGAAAAAGTGGGCGATTTACCATTTTAAGTGGGTTGGGAGGGTCTTACTAACATTTTTTTGTTTATTTTGTGGACATTTTCCCGCACCCCACTATAATAAAATTTCAACAAAACTACTCATGCAAGTTTTATGTATATATATATATATATATATATATATATATATATATATATATATATATATATATTATGTAGCTGAACGTTTGTGTGTGTGTCTGGTCACGAATAGGCTCCTATATGGTTGACTATTATAGAAAACTCATCACATATAATGATAGAAGATGTATCGAGACACAGGAATCGGTATGTTTTATCTGGCATAATGATGATTCATTAAAATTGTCGCGCCTAGTCCACAAAGTATGAAAATAAAAAATTTAAAATTAAAAAAAAAAGGTTTACAAGTGTTTTTGATATAGATGTACATAATAATACTTTGATAAGTATGTTTTAAATTAAATAGGGATGGTATAATAAAATTGTGGGGTCTGCATTCGCGCTTGGCCGCCATAGAATGGAAATAGGCACAAACTTTAATAAAGACTTTTCATATCTATCTGCGTACGTATACTTTGATAATTATGTATCAGTTTGTAGAAATATGGTATGATAAAATTATGGGGTGTTCGTTCGCACCTGACCTCCATAGAATGGAAATATGTTACAAAGTTTAACAAGGTTTTTTTATATAGATCCCCAGAATATTTTGATAAGTGTTTCAGTGTGAACAGGTATGGTATAATAAATTATGTGGTTTATCTATTTTATTTTTACTTTCATCATATTTTGCTTTGGTTTTGATACCCCCAAATTCGAAGCTATCTGTTTACAACCCTTCCTTTTCATAACCTATCATACTTTCATAAATCAGAATCCATTTTCTGTAGGCTGTTGTTGAACCCAGTCAACGACGGGTACTTTTACTTGTATATATATATATATATATATATATATATATATATATATATATATATATATATATATATATATATAAACAACGATTTGATTTGGGAGTCTTAAGTAGTACGACCCCCGGTCTTCTTGTGGTATTATGGTGAATTAAAACCCTAGCTAGGATTAGCATAGACCAATCAAAAGTACAGTGACGAGGATGACGATAGATCTTCCTACCAATTTTTTGATGGGCCGTGTACGTAAGTTTTTGTTTGCGAAATAAAAAAATATATAACTTACAGTGTATTATCTATTCTGACGCTTCATTTAAGTTAATTTATGCTTGGTCGATGTAGAGGAAACCCCTCTATACTAAGGCATTTTTTTTTGCTCCTTTTGGGGGAGGTATCTTCCCCTCACATTGGAAATGACCTTGTATCATAGTTTGCTTACGTGGAGGGAAGCAAATAAATAATAATAGGTAAATTGTTCGTGACGCCCTTTTCGGAAGTCAGTTCAATTCGAAGGCATGTTGTCCAAGAACGTTAGATCAGGTACGTAGATTTTTTGTAAAAATCTTGCATGAAAGGATTAAACCAACTTCACGTTTAATTTACTCTTTCCAGCCATGGAGTAAATACAGATTTCTTCATTAAAAAAACATCGAAAGGATTATCATTACAAATTTTGATTAAAACATATAAGTAGAGTTATAAAATATAGTAAGGTAGAAACAGGGGGAATAAAAATAGAAGGATAAAATAAGCACTGAGACAGAAAGACCGGATAAGAAATATAAAACGAAGAAAGGAAAGAAGGAAAAAAAGAAACGGAAGATATGATAGGAAATAAGGGAAGCAAGTGTCATTTCAGATTTAACGAACCTGTCAAGGTACGGGAAATTAAGGAATAGACAAGTCGGCCATGGCTGGATGCCATGATAGGAGATGGAGGAAGATGACGACAACAATAAAATTAATAATTAGATGTTTTGTTGGTATGGCGTGAACAAAAAGTCATATTTGAGGAGATCTTGTTAAGATACAGATAATCTCAATTTTGGTACGATTTTTACTATAGATATTTTATTTAACTACTCTCGGAGGGGTTATACATCTGGCTAGGCGTGGTTGTGAAAAACAAGTAAACTAGGAGAGATACTTTCTAGCCTACAAAAAATGACCGACAACTCTGTCGGCATCCACCGGTAGGGGTATATCAAACAATAAATTATAATATACCCAGGAACATTTACGGGGAGAGTGAGCATCCTAGAACTGAACAAAAAAAATACCTCAGCTCAACAGAAACAAAGCTCACTCGTATTATATCATAGGTATTATATACATATATATATGTGTGTGTGTGTGTGTGTGTGTGTGTGTGTGTGTGTGTGTGTAATATAAGGTACTTTGTATGTGTGTGTGAGTAAGTTCCCTATCGACTCCAAACCGATTGGGCCAATTCTTCTGAAATTTCACACACATGTACCCTTGTGCTTGGAAGTGTTCTTAGGTTTTCTGTCGGAATACCTCGGGTTATTATAGAAAATCGATAATCGAAAAAATCTTATTTAAGAAGGAACAGTCTAATTTTCACCAAAGTTAAAACTCATATAACCTAACATCAAAAGTGCATTTGAAAAGTTTATCACCGCACAAGCAGAAGGGTCCGGCATATAAAATCAATAGTCGGTGATTTGATAAGACAAGGGCGCATTCAATATGAATGTTGCGGTTTACAGCGCAACTGAATTTGACTTTTGCATTTAAAATTTTAATTTAAGTCATTATATAAAAATAATCTAATTAAATCAGCAGTAGTTTCTCTAAAGTTTCATGTAGACTACAATAAATTGTAGACTAAGTCTTAGACTACGGTTAGACATGTGAGCTTCTTCTCGGTGTCCGCGGTGACTAGAGAAAGCAATAGATTGATTTGATTGACGAATGGACGATTTCACCGATCTCGATGACGATAAAAGTATTGGAAATGTGGAATATTTTTTTTATCCTTATGCGATCCCAAGCATCACACACACACACACACGCGCACACACACACACGCGCACACACACACACACACACACACACATATATATATATATATATATATATATATATATATATATATATATATATATATACATATATATATATTCTAGGTCAATATTTTCCAGAGGTGAAGCAACCAATGAATTTTAACTACGTTTATACAAGAGTGTTGAATAGCAAAGTAGGTCAATATATACTTTTTATTTGTGTAACATAAGTATTTATATGTCGCTACATATACATGAGCATGCTTTGGTTAGCCAGTTACAAGTAACAAAATACCTCTTAAGCCGATATTATATATAAAAAAAGCAGAATCCGTAACCTTTACTGTTGTATAAGCAATATTACCTGAAAGACAGCTCTAGATACTTGTAACTTTCTGACGTAAACATGCTCATGTATATGTAGCAACATATAAACACTTATGTAAAACAATTAACACACACATCTATATAAATAATTTCACAGCCAAACAACCTCATAGCTGACAGCCAACAAACCGGTAGTCCAAAATTCGAGTCTCGCTCTCATTTGGGTTCATCAGTACGACATATTCGAACTCCGGATTCGAAATCCGAGCCTCTTGTATGCGAGGCGAGTACTCTGCCACATGAACACACAGAAGAAAGTCTATTAACTAACACATCAAGCAAACTGCGGCGAAATCCGACTCTGGAATGAATCTATTTCGTCTCGAATGATCTCCCAAGTATATATATATATATATATATATATATATATATGTATATATATATATAGTCATCCGTATACAGTACTGTTTCGTTGCTTCACAGCTCATCAGTGCGGCTAGACAGGCAACTACGTCAAGCCAAGATTGAAACCCAACCGTCTATATGACAGTCAAGGTTCCTAACCATTACGCTCTTGGCGGCTGCTGAGCGAGTAGTTAGTTTAACGATACATATGACTTGCTTAGATTTCAAAACTCGATATTATGGCCACAAAAGTACATTCAATAATAAAAAAACACCGTATGAAAACCACGCTAGCAAATAAATACTGAGAACTCAAGGAAAGTGAACATTCGCCGGTAGTCGAATGGGAAATAATAAGACACGCTACCACATGTAGAGACCTAGACGACCCATGTAGATTATGCCTTCATGGAAAATTTGCTATCCTGTACTTTAAAGAACTCCAACATCTATTAAATTGTAGAAGAGAAATAGCGAACAACTGTGTTCACAGGATAAAATTTACTCTAGGATAGCGATACAAAATAATTTTAAAACTAACAAAAACAATAAAAAATAAACAAATAAATAAATAAAATAAACATGAATATACATAAACTATCATTCATATATATATATATATGTGTGTGTGTGTGTGTGTGTGTGTGTGTGTGTGTGTGTATACTTTTTCTTTTTTGCAGACGATGCTGCACTCGTGGCCACTTCATTTGAAGAAGCACAATAATTAGTTGACAAGTTTTCCAATGCTGCAAAAGCATTTGGTTTAACGATTAGTATTAAAAAGACAGAAGTTATCTCCCAATCAAAGCCCACCCCGTTGCAGCAAGGTGCTGTGAATATTCCGAGACCAGAATATGTGGAACTGCCTCAGAAAATCTTAGTGAATAGACAGCCTCTAAAGTATGTTTAATCCTTTGCAAGTAAGGTGAGTTTGTCAGCATCACTTGATGATGGGATATTGAGCAGAATTTCAAAGTCGACTGATGCCTTCGGCAGTGATTGTTTCGATACTCCTTTATGGATCGGAAGCCTGGACCCCATACCGTAGGCAGATTGAGCAACTGGATACATTCCATAAGTGTTGCCTTCGCAGTATATGCGGATTAACATGGAAAGACAAGGCCCCTAACTCGGGAGTGTTTGCTAGGTTCGACATTTTAAGTATTGAGGCCTTCCTGGTGAAGTCTCAGCTTCGGTGGGCTGGTCACCTTGTTCGCATGGATGAAAACCGTCTTCCTAAGCAACTAGCATACATATAATATATATTATATATATATAATATATATAATCAAAATGTGGGTCGTCCATTTCTGAGGTACAGGGATAAGCTGACAGACAATCTTAAGCACGCAGGCCTGAACCCCAAAACCTTTGAAGAAGATGCTGCGGATAGAAAATTGTGGAGGGAAAAATGTTTTTGCGGGCATTAACACATACATTGACACATGGCTATCGAATCAAACAAATCTTCGTAGAGAAAGAGTAGGAACAACACCTTCCCAGCCTGTATCCTGTGAGTCTTGCAGTTTGGTTTGTGGGAGCAGAGCTGGCCTCGTGTCATACATGCGGCACAAGCATTGAAGGCAGAGTGAAACAGAGCGAATTTTTGCCCCTCATACGTCGGACACGACGGGAGAGTCCATTATATATATATATATATATATATATATATATATATATATATATATATATATGTGTGTGTGTGTGTGTGTGTGTGTACATACAACCACAAAATTCGCACAAAAGCCTGAAGAGTCCTAGAGTGGATGAAACGCGGAATATTCAGTGTAGCTTAATCGCCATATATATTTAATAACTTACTAACTAGCTCTACCTACGTATTGAGCACTTTTCATGTAAATACTTAACGTTTACGCATAAATCTATACTTTCGTATATTAATTTTATGTGAGTAAATTAAGTAGTTATATATATATATATATATATATATATATATATATATATATATATTGATTTGAGACTAAACAACATGTTTCATTTGTTTATGTTAGCCTAGCATTAAAGTTGCGTGATTACATACGAGCAAAAGTGCGTTGTCACACAAAAGATGACAAATGATAAAAAAGGTGGTCATATTTCTGTCTGTAAAAACCTTTAAATTAACAACAACAACAAAAAGCCAACCTTAGACGTTGTCAGGTTTCTCGACGGAGTTAGGGTTAGGCTTAGGCTGATCATCGTTACAAAAATTGGAGTCGCTTTGATCTTTCATGTAAACCGATTTTGTTATCATCAGTTCCATCTCACCTCTGTTTGGAAATGTCGCGACAGACGACACCCGAATGAACATGACTCTTCTCTCTTAATTTTGGCGGTAACTTCTCCAGCCATCACAGTCCGCACCCATCAATGAGATTTTTTTATTTCCTTCACTACTGCTGGAAGATGTGACACAAGATCAAGAAGGTGGAGAAAGTGAATCCAGCACCGCTAAAGGCGGAGCATTCTGGCCAGTTAAAAATTACCTCGGCAGCTATGTCGGCATTTTCCGGTAGGGGCGCCTCAAGCAGTAAGCAATAAACTTATTACATCCGAAAGATGGGGAGGGGGCAAGGTGGGTGGACCTTCTAAAACCCCTAAGAATTATACCTCAGCCCGACATATGCAAGCTCATCCCCATACTCATAAATGGCCAAATAAACGAATACATTTTAAAACGCTGGGAAGATATTGTAATCCCAACAACCCATGGAATGAGTTTTTTTTTTTTGCAAGAGTATACTGCAAAAATGCGGGGTATAATTGAACGTGCGAGATGGTATTGTTACTATGAATAGTTAAAAAATGCGCTCGGTTTAGATTATTTTTTGGTAGAAGATTCTGACTGAGCTCCAATCACTTGTTCATTTTTGTAAGACAATCACAGCAAGAACTGATTTTGCTACTGCAGCTCCAATGAAATCTCTTCTCCCCCCCCCCATGCGCGTAATTTTAATTGAATTTCCATGAACAGATTTTTTTTTCAATAGGACGCATTATTACTGGACTGCTTACTTGCAGATAGTAATATGGTTGTCGACAAATACTTGTTCTTAACCGAACTTATAAGTAATCCATATTTCTGTAAATACTCAAGCAGAATTTTAGGAATATTTCAATGATGAATCTTTTTTTTTTTTTCAATTTTTATCTTTTGGAAAATTTTTTAAAAAGTTATTTCATGAAATACGCGTTTCATTCATAAATCTAACTTTTATATCTATGTTTAGACGCTTTATTTTAACACTGTCTCAAAGCGAGGAACTAGTGTTTATGTAAAAATTGTGGATAAGTAATCAATTGTTAACTATTCTGTACTTTCTCAAATAGGTTGTTAACTATTCCGTACATTCAATTAACAATTTACTTGGTCGATACGCCCAAATCTGACAGACTGCTATCAAAGCTCGTTACTTCCAATTCTGGATCAACTCACTCTGTAAATGATGCCTTTTATTCAAACCACCATCATCACATTTGCATATGAGGTGAAGAGAATTCTTACTACTTCAAGAGGTCACAAGGATATACAGAGAAACAGTAATCATTTTTTCTTTATTCTTTTGTCTGCCACCGGACACTACAGACTGCAGAAAATGAGGTTTGTGCCAATTTGTAAGGCATTTGTAAGGCAATTTGTAAGGCATGCAACAATACTCCATGCAGGGAAGAATAGTGGTTTTGTAGATATATAAGATAGGTTGTGCATGTGTAAGAAGTTTTTTTAGTGCAGTAACCTCTTAGCAATATAATCTACGTATTTGTTGAACGGAAAACTGTGAATTCCTGTGAATGTTGCAAAGCGTTCCAATTATTACTCACACAAGTTTACCAAAGTTCGAACTTGTGACAATCGAAGTTTATGGTAAACAGGGATTATAAGTTATTTTTGAATGATTATATCTATCGAAGGAAATCAAACATTTCATTTTATTTTTTTTTTTAAACTGCAAAACAATTTTTATATGAGAATATTTTTAGTCCGTTCTTTTAATAATAAAACTTTTCATTGAGTATTTCCAAATATTTTAAAGTTATAAGCATTTTTCACGACAGTTTTTTGTTTTGTTTTGTTTTATTTTTTTTTATTTTTTAACCAAAACGATCGATAAATTCAATATTTTAGAACCGAGCGTAATTTATTTCTTTGAAATATATTTAAAACTTAACGATTTTTGTTTGTTTGTCTGTTTGTTTGTTTTATAACATTTTATCTATAAATAATTTACCTGACTGAAATGGGAAATGAAATAGGAAATTCTGTAGTCTCTCCCGAAATATACGAGCACAAATTCATCTAAAAAATTTCATTAACAATCAATTTTAATTAAAGTTTCGATATGAACTAAAAATAAAGAGTACATTAAATTTTACTTAACATATTTTCTTTTGTTTATCTTATAAATAAATATTGTTTGGTATTTGTGCCGTGTACTAACTGTGCTGAAATAATAACCTTATTTAGAAAGCCATTCTTAATAGGGTGCTTTCTAACGGTATGCACTTTCACCTAACAATTTAATGAAAAAAAAGATACCATAAAATTTTACTTGAAAATCTTATCTAAAATATAGCACGGTGCGTACACTGCACAAGCACTATTATTATTATTATTATTATTATTATTATTATTATTATTATTATTATTATTATTATTATTATTAATAATAATAATAATAATAATAATAATAATAATAATGATAAATACATGCTTGATTACAAAAAAGTGTATGAGATATATGCGAAGAAAGTGAAAGAAAAACTCAGGGAGCAGCCATTAAATTAAAACTCTTTTACGCAGGGTCCACTTCCCCGTGAAGTGCCAAAAGAAAACACTGTAGATGACATCGACTGGTGCCACACCAACAAGTTGTGAAGGGTCAGGGAGGATGTAAAGTCCTAGATGGGAGAGTACTAACAAGATCTCCCCTGGGAGTGTGCAGTTCAAATCTGGTGCCTTGGGGAAACATTTTCTTACCCAAACTCCAGGAAACACCAATGGCCGATGCCAACGAGAAATCAATGCAAACGGTTGCTGCGATAACGTGCAATCATCTGTACGAGTGATGGAGAATATTAGAACTCTGGGGAGACTTGTTGCCACGCGGTATACAGCGAATACCACAGGTTACTGCCAGTGAGCGAGATATGTCCTAGTGGTGGTGGTGGTGGTGGTGATGGTGGTGGTGATGATGATGATGATGATGATGATGGTGATGATGATGATGATAATGATAATGATAATAATAATAATAATAATAATAATATTTTTTACTATAACCTTTATATGAAAATATTATGCACGTATAAATCAACACTTTTGCACCGATTTTTCGGGCTAAAACCCAAATATAAAGTTTTGAATGGATTCAAATACCTCGTATATGAAGTTTTATGTCTGTAGACCAAAAGAACTCTAGGAGGAGTTTCGTTGGCAAAATTTGTTAAACAAAAATATATATGTATACATAAATATATATGGAAACAAATTTTTGTTTACTATAAACTTTTTACGCAAATATTATGCAAGTATAAATCATGTAGAATACCTGCATGAATATAATTACACATAATAGTTAACTAAAGATGATCATCCCATAAAAGAAAACGAAAAAACTAATAGGGAATTAAATAAAATGAATGTTTAAAAGAATATGCAAATTAGCTAGATCTTTTGCAGATAAATGTAATTGCACGATCCATATATAACAAAGTTGTATGTTCTTTTTAAATAAATAGAAAAGAGAGGATTTAATATGAATATAAATGCACACAAAAGAAAAACGAATTTATAGGAGTATAGAAGATATATATATATATATATATATTAATATATATATATATATATGCCCAAACCTACTGGCCTTGATGGAGGGGAGACTAAAACTTGCTGCTATAGTTTCAAATGATCTAGAATAACAGTAAGGGGAGACTTGATTCCAAATATTTCTTATGTTATACATCCCCTCTTTTGGAAATAGGGTACGATGATGAATGTCTCCAGTATCAAATAATCCTTATACACTGTGAAAAGAACACATTGCCCGAAAGTACTTCCTTTAAACTCCTCGGCCTAACGTTTAAGGGAACATGAACTGGAATAAATACATTGAGAGCATTGCCAAGCCTGCTGAAAAGAAGGTGGGCTCTCTCTATCGTGCTAGAAAACTACTTACGCCTGAAAGTATCATGTACCTCTATAAGGCCACCATTCTCCCATGTATGGAGTACTGTTGTCACAGTTGGGCTGGTGCATCTGCTGCTTGTCTCTTACTCCTAGACAGGGTTCAAAAGAGAGTCGCCAACATGATAGGTCCTAAGCTGTCATCTAGGCTTCAGCCGCTGTCCCACTGACGAAATGTTGCATCCCTTTGCCTGTTCTACAAGTGCTTTAATGTTGAATGCTCTGAAGAACTACAAGCACTTGTACCCCCTCGATGTGAATACCACCGACAAACACGACAAGCTGCTAAGGACAACCACTTCACAGTAGACATACCTAGGTGTGAGAAGCTTTCTACTCCAATAGATTATTCCCTAGAACTGCTAGATTTCGGAACTTCCTTCCGGGATTCTGCTTTCCCAACGGTACTGACATGCAGAAGTTAAAATGTAATGTGAACAAACATCTTGGTACTCATCTCCCTTCATAATATCCCTGCAACCTATGTTCTCGATAGTATCCCCTACTTCAAAGTGGCACTGTGCTTGTTTGGGTGGACATTGATAAAAATAAAAAATAAATAAAACCAAAGGGGAAGATATAACATATGATAACTATTTGGAATCAAGTCTCCCCTTGCTGTTATTTCAGATCGTTTGAAACTATAGCAGCAAGTTTACGTTTTTCCTCCATCAAGGCCAGAGGTTTTGGGGAAATATCAGATATTTGTAAATTCATATTCAAAATTAAGAAAATAAATGACTATGATTAAAATATTGGCAAAGGTGCAGTATCTTTCCACCCTCCAAAAATCCTTGAAAATTACCACTATAACAGGTTTTCGATGGTGCTGAAATTATCTTTATAATAATAAATACGTTATCTGGCCAAAGTAAACTATTCTATTTAAGCGTACCTTACGATCGGGCAACTCCGTGAACGCCGGGCGGCCTGGAAATGCATATATATATATATATATATATATATATATATATATATATATATATATATATGAGTCACTTACGGACACAATTTTTCACCGATGCTGAGCCTTATCAGCGTGTTTTACTATGCCAGGTTTCAAAGGTACTTTATCATTAAACTTCGAAATTCCCGTTTGAAATAGATGATAATTTTACCGTTTATAAATGTATTTATTTTGTGATAATATCAGGTTTAAAAATACAAATTTTATACACTGTGCGTCAAATAATTATAAACGTGATAACATTTTTTACCAGTTTCAGAAGCTTTCAGGAAATTTCGTATCAAAAGCTTCGGAAACGCTGGCAATGCTCAGCTGCGCGTACTGTGAAACTTTCGTGCTGTTCCGCGCAATGTAAACAACTTGCCATCGTAATTGCTGAATCCATGCTATTTGAGGTGTGCCAAATTATTGACAAGGCAGTTTGTTTCGTCAATAAAATGCGTCGTAAAGATGGATGGAGTAGTTCTAAAAAGAGTACTATCACAGAACAGTTAGCAAAAGTTAAAACTGCCCTTGAAATATCAAAAATGATAGGAAGGTACAATCAAACTGCAAAGAACTTTGTCAAGGACACTACAAAGGTGCGTAAGAAAGCTGATAAAGGTAAATCTAGAATTGTTTCACGCCGTTCTCTACTTCAAATAAACGTGAAGTTGTTAAGAACACTGTCCAGACAAGTCGAGAAGTCTTTGACACAAACCGGATTGAAGACTGTCTAAAAAAGTACTCGATGTCGCCTTCTGAACTAAGTAGCAAAGTCTGTTAAGCCGTGATAAAGCATCCAGTAAAGCAACATCACATACAAAACCGATAGAAATGGGCAGAGGACAACATGAAAACGGATTTTTCCAAAGTTTTGTTCACGGATAAAGTGCGTGTCACTCTTGATGATCCAGATGGTTGAAGCAAGGGATGGGTCCTAGATGGACGACATTGTCGTCAGCGTTTAAGGCGCCATCAAGGCGCCATTAAGGTGGTTGTGGGATAATGATTTGGGTTGGGATTATCAGAGATACTTTAGTTGGCCCATGGAGAGTCCCAGAAGGTGTAAAAATGACGCAGATGCTTACATAGCTTTTCTGAAAGAGCACTTTGAACCATGGCTAAAGAAGCAAAGGTTGACGTTCAGAAGAACCATTATTTTTATGCAGGATAATGCTCTCTCGCATGTAGTAAACAAAAGCAAAGACTATTTGCAACAACTGGGGTTCTTGGGGCGACTGAATATGGACTGGCCTGCAAATTCACCAGATTTTAACCCGATTGAGAATCTTTAGAGTATCATGAAGCGACGCCTCTATGCAAGTGGACGCCAATTTAAGAGCAAAGATGAGTTGTGGGATGCTCTCCAAGCGATACCGCGAGTTGTAGGATGCTCTCCAAAAGGTATCGCGAGGAATAACTGTTGACGAAATCTCAAATTTGACTAATTCTGTGGGCCAACGTCTTTTACAACTCATTTATAAAAAAGGATCGCATATGCCCTACTAATTATGTCAATGTAGAAATTGCTATGTAGGAGTTTTCCTAGTTCATTTAATGTTTGAAAATTATTTCAATAAACAAGTTATGGGTATATTGTGTTTTTCTCAACCTCGTTAATAACTTGACACACTGAAATTAACAGATATTTCTATCCTTTGCCATAGTTTCGCTAATATTGCTTTAAATACTTTTATATTCGGACTGGAGTAGCTGAATAGTATCGTAAGCACTTTCTCAAAGTTTCATGGAGTTTTATTCACTCGTTCCTTAAATATTTAAAAAAAAATGTAAACTCGTTAATAATTTGATACGCAGTGTATACACACATAGCATATATATATATATATATATATATATATATATATATACATATATATATATATATATATATATATCACATTATCTGAGCACATTGTTTGCAACACCTGAAGCTTTACAATTCTCACATTAACAGATAAAATTGACATAGATTTTAATTCATTGATACATATTTAGATTGCTGGCCTTCTGAAAATATCACTAAGTTCAAAAAATTGATTAGCTATATTAATTTTTCGTAATATTCGATGCTTTCGTATGAATATCTCTGTTATAAGTTAGGCCCGGTCTTTACTGTACGACAGGGTAATTTTAACAAATCGAATCTATTGAATTAGTGCATTTTATCGTTTACTTTCAAGTGACAGAAAAAAATCAACAAGATATTTGGGCATGATGTTATAAAAAAATCATAAAAAGCAACGAGGCTCCGGGCTCAGAATCCCTAAACTTCTATACATTGGCTATCTGGTAGATTCTTTGTGATCTTGCCATCTACAATTCATAATTTAAATAAACTTTGATTACGTTATTTGGTCTCATCTATGTTGACAGCAGCTGATCCTATTCAATACTAAAGCTTTTTTCAGCATTTCTTTTCTGGTCGTGTTTTAACTTATTGTCGTCAAGGACTAGTGATGTTTTCGCTCTGTGTGTTATCTTCCTTCCTAAATAATTATTTGTTCTCTGAGTCTTTTTACATTGACCTTAAAAACCAACAGTCTACGGTTCAAAACTCGTGCGCTGATACATACTTTTACCCATTCATCCTTCTTCAACTTGTATTTTTAACTGAGTTTAACAAGGTTCCTAAACCTTGGCAAACCAACTAATCCAGTTATAATCTTAATAGGATGGGGCGAGAATTAGGAACTCAGATCTGGGTAAGTGGATTTATATCTATAATATAAATCTCACCTGTTTGTTTAAATGTATGTATGTATTTCTGCCTAAAACTTTCGACAGAGGCGATGGATTTTCACGGGATCGGAATCATTTTGAAGATCGACCGCTCGGACGATAAATATCGAAAAATGGGCCGAAAACATTAATTTATTCACCCTCAACTAGGCACTTTTCTAAAAGGAATGGTCGCTTTTTTAGCTGATATTTTCGAATGTCATCGCCTCTTTCCGATTGTCTAGCCTTAATTTAAACCTACACCACTTCCCGTTTTGCGATGGGCGCAATAGAAAACACGCCACTTTTTTACGTTCTTTTCCTCTTTCCCGCTGCGGATTCGAGCCTGCCTGCCTACGAACCACTTTTTTGTTGTTGTTCAACGCACATCTTCAAACACACATGCAACGCCGGGCGCCCAGGCTAGTTTAAAATAAAAGAGAAAAATGAATCAGGGGTTCTTTTGAAAAGAAATTATTTTAAAAAGAAATTATTTTAAAAAGAAATTACACAGCAGAAACATTGCTTTAGTTTTGGCGTCAGAAAATAAAACCAATCAACAAGAACATGTTATTGTCTGAAAAAACTGTAGTTGCAAATAAAATAACGTAAAGATATAGTATTGTCAGATTGACTATTAATGCTTGACAGAGAAGGAGATTGGCAGACAGGCAGATCAACCGGAGATGAATAGTCGTGCAATGTTCCTAGGTATGTTTTTCGCATGCTAATGAAGTAAATGAAAAAATAAAAGCATCGTTTTTCTAAAAAAAAAAAAAAAGCTACAGTACTTTTATACCAATAGAAGGGACATTTGCAGTGACGAGAAACGTGATATAGATTATCTCAATTGCACATGAAATTTTGGATTAATCAAAGTGATCACATCATACAGTGTAAGGTTAAAGCTTAAAGAGGGCTCAATTGCACTTTGACTTCAACGGAACAACAAACAGGACCTACAAAAACTAAAAAGATCCTAAAATTTAGATTAAGCTCTTTTGAAGTTTCGTCAGAATATCGAGGGTAGAAATATCGAA
Organism: Euprymna scolopes; assembly: GCF_053919585.1. Lineage (NCBI taxonomy): Eukaryota > Metazoa > Mollusca > Cephalopoda > Sepiida > Sepiolidae > Euprymna > Euprymna scolopes. The sequence continues at coordinate 133,987,265 of NC_136483.1, read as the reverse complement.
TTAAAGAAAGGCAACTTCTCGCAACTTGTATCAGATCCAAATAACAGAAAAAGTTTTACTCAGAAATAAACTTTAGTACACAAACGCCGTAAAATACTTCCTCTCTAACTTCTGTCTTAACAGCATTAAGTCTACATAACAACAATTCCAAATAGTATTTTCCTTCTACTGAATTTTAAAATAAATCCTATATACATGTGTTAATATCATTGACCAGGTAAAGCGCAATATTTCTATAGCCTAATACGTTCGGGTTCGCAGTCCTGGGTGTTTTCAATATATAGATATTACATTATTAATGCTCTGGCATTAGTGTTGGTTATCATTCGTGTTGTGTTCGAATCGTTTCGTTTGCTCAGATTAATGACACAAAACACACACGTTTACGAGACCGTTTACTCACACGTTTATAAAAATAAAAGAAAGCACTTACATAAGCCTGCCATTTTCTATTTATACAAGAATCGGGTTGCTTTTCTATTGAGACAATATATAAAAAATGACTGACGATTACGTGTTTATTTATTCTCCAATCAACATAGACATGGATTACGGCATGAATTACGGCTCCGATCAACTAGACATGAATTGCGGCACCTATATAACAAAAATTGGGTGTTCTTCTCTTTTTTCAGATATCTAGTCTCTATGGCGTGTGCACATAAGGATAGGACATTTTCCAGTATATGACATCACAGTCACAAGTATTCTCATTAAGTCTTGTTATCATTCTCTCACAATGTTACGTTAGGCCAAGTGATACATTACTTTGTCCTTATGCAATTATCGGCGATAAAAATCGTTATCTTGTCTGAAATTTTGAAGTAGAAGTATTTATATACTTTGTGAACAAAGCACAGCGCTTCCAGCAATCAAATAAAGAGAACAAATATAAGACTAATTCCTAACAATCAGTTGAAATGATATACGTATCTGATAAGAAACACTCTTGTGATTGTCGAACACGAAAACTCGGAATATTTGATAAGATATTTGTGAACACAAAAAATAAAATATTTACACAAACCAAAATATCTGTTTGAAACAAATTATGGATATTTGCGAAAAAAGTACTTGGGCAAATATTAAATGAAGCCAAAAAGTACTTGGACAAATATTAAATGAAGCCAAAAAATGAAAACAAGTTGCATTAAACCTAAGAACAATACCTGTTAATCTTGATATATTAGAAAATATAGTTAAATGGTATATTTTGTAGAACACGTCATCATCATCAAAATTGTAAATAATCTTGTTAATAATTTCAAAATACATATGACACGCACGTACGAAAACATGTAGTAATATTTAAATTTGATGAATATTACATGCATAAGTGGAAATGATTGAAGAAAGTATATAAAAAGTGAAAATTATGTTTCTGAATTTCTTAGGTATTAAATGGATTCTTCGGACTACTATTCTGAGTGTTATTCGCACAGCGTTTCGCTGGGTGTAACCTCTGACCTTCTTTAAGTGTATCTTGTCGAATATGGGAGTATTTCTGTCGAAGTCAGAAATCAGCATGGAATTTCTAATGGGACTCTTTATTTAATCCACAAGGGTAGCATGCTCTAGTTCCGTCAGCTCTGCCTGGGTAAGCAATTCTAAGTAATTAATTAAGGATTTAACTTTCAACTTCCAGAAGAGTGTAACTTACAAATTAAGTTTACCAAGTACTTCATCTACTATGGCACGGTTCCTTGCAAACAATCCTAGCATGAATTTTTATGTAATTCTAGTAATATTTATTATGCATCGATTAATAAATATTCCCTCAAATTTCAGTATTTTGGAGGTAGTTTAAGGAGCATTAAGGGTATTGAAATGTACCCAAATTCACGTTTGAAAATTTAAACATTGCATTGGATTTGATTCAGTCATTAGACATCAATTAAGGTAGATCTTTAAACTTTAATGTCTTCTTAAAACGCGTAAGTTTTTTAATTTTTTAGAGTAAAAATTACGAAATGTATTTTCATTTAAACTGGAATAAGTTTTTATATTTTTATGTCGATCTTCGTAAATGGGACATAGACCAATGCGAAAATGTTTGGTGAGCGAATTCAAGACAGGTAATAATTTAGTTATAAAGTTTTCTATGTAAGAAATTAAAGAATATAGGAATCAATTACAAAAGGTGGATGTAACACCTGGGGACATTAAGATACACCCATAAATCAGGGGAGATAATTCTTAGAAGGATGCTCTCAAAATAACAAAACCGATACTACACTACGACCCCTCATTAACACATAAGGAATAATAGATTAACCTTGTCTTAAGAACAATATTTTATGATTAATTGGTTCTTTGGCTAACATCAAATTTAGTATTTTTTTCTCAGCGTCCAACAACATCGAATGCTGTACTTTTTGCATATACTATAAGAAAATGTTGCAATGCAAATAAAAATTTTATATTATTGGATATTGATTTATTAAAGTTGTTTATGAAATAAATATGCAGCCTAAGAAAACCGGAATTCAAGTGTTCTTAAATTACGTTATACACACACACACACACACACACACAAACACACACACAAACACACACACACACACAAACACACACACAAACACACACACACACGTGTGTTATTTTAAAATCTTATCTTGCATCATAGAATTAAATAAGCAGATTCCGTTTTAATGTTTAGATTGTTTAGATAGGTAGAATAAACCTTTTCATTTATTCGTTTAGATAATGACTGCAACACATGCTCGGATTTTATTAAGCATCTGTCAAGTGAATATCTCGGTTTCCATCTACTAATGACTTACGCTCTCTAGTACAAAGGCCACACGTATATGGGCACCTTTTAAAGGAATCGGATTAATTATTCGAGCGGATATTAGTGTAACACTTGGAACCTACAATTGAAGTAAATTCTTTTTTTCTATTCTTCCAATACAAACACAAGTCAAATGATGATTAAAAAAAAAATAGGATGCGCTTGTAATCTTTATAATTAAAATTACTGACACAATTCATCTTGTATTCATTTAAATAAGGTGATGACATTTTAGATTTTGATAAAACAATGTTTTAACGTTTTGCTAGAATATCTCTAAAATCTACCAAAATATACAAACATTTATTTAAAAAAATAATTCTATGTCGTATTAGTTTTTTTTTCTTTTTTAAATTACATTTTCACCCCAAACCAGGCAAATTGACACTTTGATATAGGGGGATACTATCAGGGACATAAGCTATAGGGGTACTATGTAGGGAGTTGGGCAGCAAGATGTCGATTCACATCACACTTGAACTTTGGATGTCAGTACAGTTGGGGAAACAGGAACCCGGAAGTGAATTTCAAAGTCTTGCGGTTCTGAGTAAGAAACTACTGAAGTAGAAGGCTCTCTTACATCTAGGGATCTCTACTGTGTAGGGGTGGTATTTAGCTGCTTGACGGGTTTGTCGAGAGTATTTACGTCGAGGGGGTACAAGTGATTGCAGTTCGTCAGAGCATTCACCATTAAAATACTTGTAGAACAGGCAGAGGGATGCAACATTTCGTCGGTGAGACGCGCGATACTTACTATATCTATATCTCTACAAAAGTGAGACTGTTTGTGAGAATACTTCTCCACCTATATACTCAACGATTTTGGATTTACAGACTTGAAATTTGGAATATAGGGTTTTTAAACAGGTGGAAGACTTTTTAATCGGTTTTAGTCCGAAAAAAAAAGGCTGCTAAAGGGTTGAAATTTAAAATTTGGTACTTGGGGGTCATCGGATGTTTATCTGTTTGTCAACTGTTTTACAAGGTTTGAAAATCCTTTTTAAATATTGTGGCAAGCTGGTCTAATGGTTATCGTACTGATTCGCTGTCTGTTAAGATCATAGCTCTTGTACGTTTTTACTTACAAAAATTACTGTTTAGAAAAAAACAAAATATTGCAAGCACATGTCTCAGTTTCTTTCCGTTTTTTACTTCATGCTTTTTTAAGGAAGTTAACGTTATGCTTAATACCAGGCAACGCTGCGTACATCTTCTAGTAATACATAGGAAATAATAGGGAAAAAATTACTTATTCGTTTGCTGTGTTCTTCCTGATTAAGACATTTGTAAAGAAAATCACCGTTGATTATCATACGCACTTTACGTTTCTAGGGACATTATGACATTAAAAGGAGAAATTGAAAAAACATTACAGAGTGTTTCCATAGATAACGGTTTATCGTCAAAACTTCAGTGATTTAAAAAAATAAATTCAAAATAATTTTGCTTTGTATTGACTTCTTGAACTTACATATTCAAATTGACATTAATACAACGCTTACATGAATATATATATAATGAAATATGTATAAAATACGTTTGAAAGCCGAATTACAATGCAATATTGTGAAAATAAATAAGTATTTACTTGTTTAAAATTAATATTTCGGAGTTGGGCGTTCAGTCAGAATTTTATATTTTTTTTCTTCATTTTTCTCACCATGATGTAAAATTGGAGAAAAAAAAAGTGCAACGACTTGACCTTTGAGAACTCTACCAAACTCATCGGCCAATTTTGGGTGTAAACACTTGAAATTTAAGATATAGATTCATTGGACATGGATCTAACATAATAACTTCATTTGAGCCCAAAACAATAAATTTGAAGGGGTCGTAATAGGGGTCAAATTTTTAAAAATTGACCACCTTTTTCTTTTCTTTTTTTTTTTGCTCAACATACATCTCCAAATATCCGGGCAACGCCGGGCATCCATGCTAGTATATATATATATATATATATATATATATATATATATATATATACTATAATAATTAAATACCTACAAAAACTAGTGGTTCATCATTTCGGGAATTATCAGTGCAGGGTGTCACGAGTAAGGCCAGTCGAGAGATTCAAACCCTGGAAACAAAAGTCATGTCTTAGCAAGGACCCGAACAATTTGGCTACCGACAACCGCGATAGATACAGTTTAAATTAAATCTTTATTCTTTTTAAATGCTTTTAACGTCAGCAAGAGTGATCTAGTCATTATATGACGATCTACATATATGAGCTAAGTTGACCGACTTTATTTCAACTGAAAGTGCTCAACGATAAGAAACAAGTTTCTTAAAGAGACTGACATTATTATTTACTATAATAAGTAAATACCTACAGACACTAGTGTTTCATCTTTTCGGGAATCATTAGTGCAGGGTATCATGATTAACGCCAGTCGAGAGACTCGAACCCTGGCAACAGAAGCCATATATATATATATATATATATATATATATATATATATATATATATATATATATATATATATATATATATTTATATATATATATATATATATATATATATATATATATGAGTGTGTATGTGTGTGCGTGCAGTAACTTTCGAAAATATATATTGCAACATATATATCACAATTTTCAATTTCTATATTTTCAAAACATATAACTTAGCACTATTGTTGAAGTAAATACTGAAAATAGACACATAATATCTTATGTAGATACATATAATAATATAATTCTATAGATAGATAGATAGATAGATAGATAGATAGATAGATAGATAGATAGATAGATAGATAGATAGACAGATAGATAGATAGACAGATACATAGATAGAGAGATAGACAGATAGATAGATAGACAGACAGATAGATAGATAGATAGATAGATAGACAGATAGACAGACATATAGATAGATAGATAAATACATAGATAGATTGATACATACATACATGCATACATAGACAGAGATAGATAGACAGATATATAGATAGATTGATAGATAGATAGATAGATAGATAGATAGATAGATAGATAGATAGATAGATAGATTGATAGACAGACAGATAGATAGACAGGTAGATAGATAGATATATTACAAATAGTGACTTGGTATTTGTATAAAGCCGAAACTATATTATTGCTTCCACTACTTGTACTATGTTTCAATGCTCAATTAATGGTGGGTAGCATAGACTACGTTTTGTTGTCATGTGACAATCCTACTAGACATTATCTCTTGCTGTTTTGCATAGTGTAGCATGTTGAAAAAGTGGTAGTTGGTAGGGTAGAGGCCTGGGGATTGTGGTGGATGAACAGAGTTCCGTAGCCCAATTCATTCAAAGTCGTTTTAGCAACGTGCGGTCGGACATTGTCGTGGAGTAGAATTGGGCCTTTTTTGTTTACTAATGCTGGGTGTTGTTGTCGAAGTTTCTGATGCATTTCATCCATTTGTTGACAGAACTTCTCTGCCATAATGCTTCCACCAGCATTCAAAAGACCCTAATGGATGAGACCGGTCGCCACATGGTCTTGTTTTGGTGCTACTGTGGCTTTGAGAAGTATCCTTGAGCTTCGTTGGCATCTAACCACTGAGTTGAGCGTCGCCGGTTGTTGTAAAGAACTCACTTTTCATCGCAAATCAAAACCCGGTCAAGAAACGGGTCGTTCTTGTTGCGTAAAAGAAGAGATGACGCTTCAAAACGGCGTTTTTTTATTGTCATTCAATTCATGGGGCCCCCATCTATCAAGTTTTTGTCCCTCTCAAGTCGTCGTATACGTTACGTCTAATTCCAAGGCAAGTTTTTGAACAATTGTACGTGGATTGGCTTGACTAAGGCTCTTGATTGATAGTCGTCAATATCAGATGGCCGACCACTATGCTCATCATCTTTAATACTCTTGTCGCCGACACAAAATTTCTTAAACCACCATTGTACTGTGCGTTTAGTAGTAGGTCCTGGACCAAACACTTCATGGATATCGCGAACTGTTTCAGTAGCTTTTCAGCCTAACTTAAATTCAAATAAGAAAATTGTGCGAATTGACTTTTTTCCATCTTGTATTCAACGTTCTGAAAAGAAGACATAATTGTTTTAAAACGATTCTAATTTAAACTAATAGATTGAAAATGCTCTTTAAAATGATATATAAAGTAAAGGTACTCTAACGAACACTCATTTGAAAATACATCAATTGAAATCAAAATTTAAAATTCCGCAAGAACTTTCTTGCTAGTATATATAAGCAAGAGCACCCGCCTGGGTGGAAACATATTTTTATAGTGTAAAAAAAAAAAAAAAAAATGCGCTCAAATAAAATAGACGACTTCTACGAATTTAATTTTTTTTCATTAAGTTTATGTAAAATATTGAAAAAAATGATAAGTTTTTTTTTTAAATACTGTAAAAATGATTTTACACGAGGTATATTATAATATTTCCTAATAAATGTACTTACGCTCTTAAACCCCTGGTGCTTAAATATGCAATCTTTATCGTGCTTTGAATGTTTAAAGAACAATTCGTTTAGATCTCGTACGAACAATTTAAAGTGCTTCTAAATACATTATCAAGAACAAAATTAAAAACCACTTACAATCACTGGAAATGATATATCTGATAAACAATAATCTTGCGATGACAAGGAAAAACTCGGAATGTTTGATAAATGATGTATTTAGAAAAAAAAAGCAAATGAACATGTTGACAAGGAAAACAAGATGGCTGCTTTTAACATTAACAAGATTAATGTATTTGTTCTAAAACGTGTCGGAATTTATATAACTAATAAATGACAGCGAAACATAACTACAGATTTCAGGAAAATAAAATAATACCCGTTAATCTACGGAATGATATAAAGTTGATATTAAAATAATAATTACACCTGAAACCGTTAATCCTCGCATGCCATGCAATTTATTTACCAATCAGAATGTTTGACTCCTGTGAAAATTCTTGGTAAAAGAATAAACTCTTTTATGGTTCGTGAGAGACAAAGATCGGAAACCGATTGAAAATAAGAATAAAACGATGGTAAAGTAAGTCTCGTAAATTCAATATCTTTTAAGGAATAAAAGCAATGAGAAATCTTCAAAGTTCCTAAACCAAGACTTAGTTCAGATCAGATTCGTTAACTCGTCTTTTCACCTCAATATAACTTTTGTTTTAGACAATATTTCAATATATATTCGATATTCTTCACGACAATCTGTTCTTATTTTGCGAGCTAATTACCATTCGATTAAACTGCATCAACATCATGCCGCAAAACATTTGGCCTTCGGGCCAAGATCAAAGTGTAGTATCTGTTCTTCAGATATTACACTTCAATTTCTTGTTTCCTTTCAGAGGAGGAGAAATCCTTCAAAACTGAGACAATTGTTTATTTTTGTTCCTTTTCTCCACATTAAAAAACGACCCTGGTGTTTTACTCTGTCCTGTTGGAAGGCATTGTAAATAGGAACATCATGCCGGAAAATTACACCGATTTAATGAAAAACATTTTCGGCTACAGACGCCGGCGCTATTTCCAAAACATGTGTAATTACATTATCAGAATCTGCAGACTCCAATTCTTGTATTTCTGCATTGATTTGATGTTTGAGTAGGCAAGTTAGCCAGTGTTGACTAGTACATATATTAGCGGTTACGTGATAAAACAGGAATCATTGCAGATAAGTGTCCAATTATTCAAGATACATATTAGCAAAACTTTTGTATTTCTTCCGGTTTGTTTTTAAAGCGTCTGTTACAACGTTCGGCTTAAACCGATGATTGCCGATCTCGCCCGATCCATGTTTGACGGAAATTAACGGGAATATGCAAGAGTATCGAATATTTAAAAATAAAGCAAAACATCTTTCTGTCTACACGAAATTATTTTTTCAAGCTAGAAACGTCATGCAATTACCAAATTAATTTATTTGGGAAGAGTTTTTCTTTTTTATCTTTCGAACTTCGGAACATATAAAAAATACTAATCAGGGGAAATAACTCTACTCCTTTCATAAAAAATCGATGTCGGAAGTAATAATTCCAAATAAATTTAATTAAATATATTATCAATATAATTGCTATTTAAAGTTTATGAAATAACAATCTTAAATAAAACAATTAAAACAACTCTTTTGCTAGAACCTTAAACTAACATACATCTATTTAGTACAATTGATTTTCCTTAATATAATCAATAAATTAGGTGAGCTCTTAATCGTATATGATTATAAGAATCATACTATATATAGAAATAAATGAAATACTAAACTTACGGATATTTGTATATATTAATCAAATTGTAAACAAACAAACAAACAGGTAGGAATATGAATCAATATATATATATATATATATATATATATATATATCGCTAATAAAAAAACAAATAAAAACATTTACATAAAAAACGTGATACATTTAGTAGTCAGGCGAGGCAGCCACGTGATAGAGGTTTAGGGTTCTTATCATGGGGTCCCGATTTCGAGTCTCGCTAGATTCAGCCACTCTGATGAGTCGTAGACGACGAAACACGTGTCAGTGGATAATTATATTTTAAAAATAATATATTTATACATATATGTATGTATATTTATACATATATATTTATGCATATATATATATATATATAAATATATATATATATATATATATATATATATATACAAATACAATTTCTATATCAATATAATTTCTATATCAATTAAGGAGTTTCTGTAAATTATCGATACCAGTAAAATGAATTTGACCATCCAAGCAAACCAGCTGAAAGGAAAAGTTACATGCAAGGAAAATGTGATATAATTTATTATTTCAATATAAGGAAAGAATATCAAACAATAATAAACAATAATAAAAAAAAGTTATTTCACGCTAGATTTCTGCTTTGTATGCATTTCAAAAATTATTTATTTCTTTTTGTCGATAAATTTATTATTTCTTTGGTTACTAAAGCTGTTTAACCGAAGAAAAAATAAATTAATCGACGAAACCAAACCATTGGCATTGTTTTACTTTAAGGTCTGTCTCACGTCCGTATATGACAAAATATTTTTTTTGTAGATTTCGGTGTGCTAAAAAGGAACCTGAAAACCGTTTCCGTCGCAAAAAAAATAGTTTTCATGATATGAAGAAATAACTTTTTCGAATGTGGGTGATCACTTTTCCCTGTAAATTTAACTAAAAATGAGTACCCACTTTCTGGCCACCTGAGGGAAGGGGGCATTTTTTGTGTGTTTATTGACTAAAAAGTTTTTTGTTTGATTTCTTTTGCATGTATTAACGCCGGAAGTCTGGGACGAAAAACAAGTAGTTTTCCAAATATTAAACCATGTAATTCTATATGTTATCACGGGTGGCCATTTTGTACGCGCAAGCGCGCGCACATAGCCTACGCGCGCCTGACATTTTTCGTCTGATTTTAATTTTTCGCCAATACTACACTGTGACAAGGCAGTTTTGTACGCCAGTGCACATTTAATAGCCTTCGTTTATGCTCGCGCGTAGCGTAAACGAAGGTCATGCTGTGAAATGGAAAATAGTCCCAGAGTTCAGAGCTTAATACCATCGCGCGCTTGCGCGTCTAAAAAATGGCCAACCGTGATAACATAGAATTACATGGCCTCATATTTGGAAAGCTACTTGTTTTTCGTCTAATTTAAAATTTTCGCCAATACTACACTGTGACAGGCAGTTTGGTACGCGAATGCACATTTAACAGCCTTTTTTATGCTCGCGTGTAGCGTAAATGAAGGCTGGTCTGAGAAATGGAAAATAGTCCCAGAGTTAAGGGGTTAATACCATACAAACGGTAAATTTGCGACGGAAACGGTTACCATATTATTTTAAAGCACACCGAAAACTACAAAAAACTATTTTTATCTCGGTTACCGGAGGAGAAATCCTTCATGACTGCCATATTTTTTTTATTTTTGTTACTAATCAGAGCGCCTTTTTTGGGGGGTGGGGGGGAGCTGGTTTCACCCCGCATATAAAAACCGACATTGCGTCTTACTCTGCCCTTGTGGGCAGGTAAGTAAACAGCAAAATAAATAGAAAATAGGTTTTTAATATGCATATCAATACACATAAAAGCAGTGTGTATACATATGTACACTAGCAAAAGCATATGCGACCGGGTGAAGCATATTGTCGCTAGTATAAATAATAAATAACCCCACTTACAATTAGTGGCAATGATATAAGCATGTGATAAGGAATCATTTTGTGATGATGAAAAAAATCTAAAGATATTTCATCAGATATATTTGAAAACCACAAGAAAATATTTATCAAAATAAAAATGGCTGTTTGCAACCATAAAAATGTAAAGATGATTGCATTAAAAACGTGTCGGAAGTCGTGCCAAAAATAAAATGTAGGAAAAAGTAAAACAAGTTTCATAAAAAAGTATTTTTGATCTTGAGTTTGAGAAAATGTCGTTTCGGAAGAAATTATTTAAATTGACAACTTTCAAGTAACCAAGTCTTCCCTAGAAATATATGCATGAAATTAAATAAATATAAAGTCACATCGTACATGGATGCGTTCAAAAACACTCTAATGGAGTATATTTGATAAAACACATGAAACATGTTAAAATCATATAAGTTCACGATATCGTGTTTATAAAGTCAATGAGTTTAACTGTTCCATTGGTGAAGATAGGTTATCATATCTAATTTCAGACCTAAAACTGTTCAGTCAGCCAGAGATGGAAAATATTAGTCCGTATTTCGAAAAACATTTACATTCGAATTTCACCCTTTATAGTTATTTCCTTAACTTAGAGATAGCATGCTTAAAGATATTCATATCAAGAACTCGTTTGAATAACAATAAAAAATTTCGATTATTTCACTGTATGCGTAGCGTCAGGCGGAATTTCCATAAAAGCAATTTCATAGTGTGTTGTCCTACGGATTACATTTTTCATGGGCTGTTTTTGCACGTATCAAATTTTGGTCCTAACAATCATTCCATCTGATTAACCCTTATTCTCCAGTTGTTGTTTTTTTTTTTTTGTTTTTTTTGCCTGGTAAAGAAGCGACTCATTTAAAAAAGAAAAGACTCCCGAGCAACGTTGGATATCTAACCTGTTCTATATCCTATAATATTTTAACTTGACTAGCATTTTTTTTTTATATTTTCATCCCAAACAAGGCACATTACCACTTTGATATAGGGGCTACTATCAGGGACCTAAGTTGCAGGGGTACTATGTAGGGAGTTTAGCAGCAAGATGTATGTTCACATTACACTTGAACCTGGGAAAGCAGAAAACCGGAAGAGAATTTAGAAGTCTTGCAGTTCTGGGGAAGAAGCTATTAGAGTAAAAGGCTTTCTTACATCTAGGGATCTCAACTGTGTAGGGGTGGGACTTCGCTGCTTGTCGGGTTTGTCGGGGGATTTTCATCGAGGGGGTACAAGAGCCTGTTGTTCGTCAGAGCACCTACCATTAAAATACTTGTAAAACAGGCAGAGGGATGCAATCTTTCGTCGGTGGGAAAGAGGCTGAAGTTTAGATGACAGTTTGGGACCTATTAGGTTGGCGACTCTCTTTTGGGCCCTGTCCAGAGGTGAGAGACTAGTAGCAGATGCACCAGCCCAAATGTGACAGCAGTACTCCATACATGGGCGAATGGTGGCTTTGTAGAGGTACAGGATACTTTCAGGCGTAAGTAACTTTCTAACACGATAGAGAGAGCCCACCTTCTTTGCTGCAATCGTAGCAATGATTTCGATCTATCTATTCCAACTCATGTTTTCTGTAAACGTTAAGCCAAGGAGTTTAAATGAAGTGCTCTCAGGTAAAGTATCTCTAGCCATAGCTATTGGTGGTTGGTAAGGTTTCATGTAATTATTAAAGAAAACAAGCTTGGTCTTGACAGCGTTGAACGTTGCCATCCATTTTTGTCCCAATTCCACTACAGACTGAAGGTATCTCTCTAGGGTTTCGGTCATTACCTTGAATATGTGTTCATTAGTTTCCCCCACATGCCTGCTATATAGTGTGGTGTCGTCGGCAAATATACCCATCTCAGAGACAATGTTATCCGGTAAGTCATTTATGAATATCAGAAATAATAAAGGCCCAAGGATCGATCCCTGAGGTACACCCGCATTTGTATCAAATTTTTCGGACATGCAGCCATCGAGGATAACCTGAGTTCTTCTCTCATTTAAGAAGGATCTAATTATGCTAAGCATTCGTCCAGTAATACCATAAGATTTTATTTTCATGAGAAGACCATCGTGTCATACTCTGTCAAAAGCCTTAGATATATCTAGCGCTACTCTCCTCCCTTCCCCCTGCCTTATCCAATGCTTGGTATAAACGTTCACAAATTACAGTTAGAATATCTGCAGTAGAACGGGCTTGCCTAAATCCATATTGGTGATCCGACAGAAGTTTAGCGTCTGTAAGGTGGTGGACTAGAGCTTGATTAATTAAGGACTCAAATATTTTGGCGAATAGAGGGAGGAGGTTAATTGAGCGATAATTTAATGGGTCAGTTCTTTCGCCAGATTTTTTGTAAACTGGTACCACAGAAGCAGATTTCCAGCAACCAGGGAAGCAGAATTCGTTAAGGCATTTGTTTAGGAGTTTAGAGATAACAGGAGCGACCTGAGCGGTGCATTGTTGTGTGGTAGTAAGGGAGGATTTTTTTCTTAGATTCTATTTAGGATTTAATCTATGGTTGCAGATCCTAAACTTTACTAGCGATTTTAAGAATCGTACTTATGCTTTCTTAATCCCATAACTTTACTTTGAAATCTTACAGAGGCGGAAGGAAATTAGATTTTTTTCTGTTTTATTATTTGAACCATCCAGACCAAAGTTGTAATTAAGGGAAGGGTATCCTATTATTATAATAGCTAACAATCTTGAAATTAAAAAAATATATTTGATATCTTTTCCACAAAAGATAACGTACGTCAAAATTTGTACAAGCGATTAAAATTCATTCACTACTTTTCTTATAAAATAATATACGACTAGTCCTTGTCTTCACGAACGTAATAATGCCATTATTTTTTCATCAAATTAATAAATAAATAAATAAATAAAAGGTTATCGAATAAAATCAGGCGGCCATACAGTCAATTAATTTGGCTAAAACAGGTGAAATATAGTAAAACCTTTTGAAAGATTTTTGGAGGACTAAACCAAAAGACTCCCGGGCAACACCAAGTATGAACAGCAACGATGATGTAATGATAGAAAAAAAACATCAAAATACTTAGTCAAATGAGTAACAGCTGATTCGTCTGGGTTTTTTTTTTGTTTTTTAACATAGGCGTCACCACTTATCAAGGCTAAGAGGCTACTCGAGGATAAGGGTTAAAGAGCGTAAACTAGAAATTGGACAATATAGTAATTGTTAATAATGGAAATTCGGTAAATTTGTTAACTTATATGGAACGGCTCATCAAAAACTTGTTTTCGTTAGACTTGAAGACAACCATATTGTAGTCAGCTGGAAAGCAGGAAAACGGAAGATAATTCCACAGGCGTGCAGTTCTAAGAAAGAAGCTTTGCTCATGCAATCTACGTTTAGGTTTAGCCACAGATAAAGAGTGGTGGGAATTAGTGATAGTGTTTTCTGCTAGACGGGTGTTTCCTGTGAAAGTCTCTGATATGTTTTTCTTTTTGAACTCCCAAAAACATTGGATGAGCTGAGATCACGTTTCTTCACATTTAATTGGATTATGCACTTAATAGTTTTTTTTTTACATAGCCATCACCACTTATCAAGGCAAAGAGGCCACTCCAGGATAAGGGTTAAAGAGTGTACAGTAGAAATTGGATCATGTTCTCGAGTTCTACATAAAGATTAACTATTATTTTGATTATTCGGATTACTCTTCTGATCTTGAATGTTATTCGCACAACGTTTCAGCCGATGTAACTTCCGACATACAGAGGTGAATAGTAGTCTGAATAATTCAAATAAACTAAATGAGAAATTTTCATTAAAAAAAAACATCAACATGAAGATTCTCTAGTTCAGTTCTCAATTTAAAAAAAGATGCAACTGAATAAAGCCAACTGAATAAAGCCAAAGGTTAAATCAACCGAAACGTTTAAAATAGTTATCTGATCGATCTAAATAATATAAATTAACAAGCATCATAAAAAAAATCATAATTACCCTTATATATATATATATATATATATATATATATATATATATATATATATATATATATATATGTATATATATATATATATATATATATATATTAAAATTTTGTTGAAAAAATCAATTCAGGTAACTTGATTATGTAGTGGTGATGATATCTATTCAATGTAGACGCCTTCAGCCTCAATGATCACCTCGATACGAGTACGGAAATGCGAGCATGCCTTTTCCACAAAAGCCATCGGAGGGCGGCGAATACTCGAAGGATAGTGGCGATGAAGCTGGCTTTGATGTTGTGGGAGGTTATGTTGGTGATGTTCTGGACATATGACGAAAGTTGATTGCGATTGTCGGACTGACTTCCTCATCTTGGTTGTTATCGTCACAACGTTTCGGCCGTTTTGCCCTCCGGCCTTCATCAGGTGTTTTCTATCGAACTGGGGAACCGTTTTTTAGGAGTCTCGAACCCAACCCTTTATTATTATTGCTGATTCTGTTTTGAATGTTACTTTTTCACTGCCTTCGTTCAGGATTGAACTCAGCACCTTTGGGTAACTGTAAACTTTGATACAACGTATAGGGCCACTCGGCCATATGTCACTAGGACAATTCTTAGTTGGTTTTTGTTAATGTTAAACCTATGTTGTTAGTCAAGGTTTTCTCTCTCTATCAGAGGTGTCCAAATTGCATTCAGTTCTATGCTTGGTTTGCTCAGGAGGTTGTTATGTCCGAACATGTGAGCTGTTTCTTTAAGTTTTCTCACTTTCCAGTGGGTCTCTCTGTTTATTATTTCTACTTCATCCCATAGGGGGCGATGATCCCCCCTCTCCATCCAGACATGGTTGGCTATACCCGATTTTTCCGTCTCCCCTTTAGTTATCGCTTTTCGGTGTTCTTCAACCCTTACTTTAAGGGGGCGGCATGTTTCACCCTTGTAAACCTTTCTGCAACTGCATGGGATAGAGTATATGCAGTTTTTGGTCATGCTCTCCTCCATATGGGGCTTCACTCGTACCAGGTGTCGTTTGAGTGTTGACTCGCTCTTGAATACCGTCCTGATGTTGTAGGGGGCACATATTCTTTGAATCTTTTCGGAGATGTCTCGTATGTATGGTAGGCAGACCGTTGGAGGTTTTTGGGTTTCATTCTCCTCTCTTATACTATTAACACGTCTGGTGGATAGTATGCTATCGGGGTAGTTGTTACGACGGAGGGTATTCTTCAACCTGACCATTTCTTGGTGGTATGTAATGGTGTCGCTACTTATTGTCTCTGCTCAGACAATTACTAATATGACGAAAGGTTATGTTGGTGATGTTCTGGACATATGACGGGTTCAGGACAGGGGAGGAGGTGGGGGCAGTGAGAAAAGGGTACAAAATCGTAGCACTCCTTCTGAAACCAAGCCTGGGTCTCTTTGGACTTGGGAGCCGGCGCCGAGTCTTGCTGCCACATCCAGGGTGTTAGAGACCACGTGATAGCAACAGGAAATCACCACAATCTTCAGCAAATCCAGGTACACTTTAGTCTTGACTTTCAAGTCGACTTCGAAGATGTGAGGTGGCATGATGTGGCCCTCACTTAAAACCAAACCAAAGACCATAAACGTGGCTGGAAATTTCGTTGATCTATTCCCTCAAGCGTTGGACCGTCCGGATTTGCATTTTTGAGGGTGCTAGCAATGGTTCTGCTGTTATAATTGGTCGGTATAGAGCAGGAGTTTTACAGAGGCGCATCTCCCATCTCGTTTATTGAAAATAATGTAATTTTCAGACATGATAGAAGGCTGCTATCGCTCTTCGGTTTGCGCACAAATGACCAACTAGTAGAAAAAAAAAGAAAACTAGTTTTCATCAAATTGAAATGGAATCATATCGTCTTTTCTAGGGCGACAATTTTATCGGTGAAATTGCATATTTTTTAATCAAATTGATGAATTTACAGTTTAGCGGGAGGAATCTTTACATGCTTCTCTAAAGTCACTTTGTCCACAATACATTGTGGTCTACATTGCAATCTGGAGAATCCCCTGTTAGTTTTATAAAATTATCTGGAATTAATGTCTTAACTTAAACTTTTAAATGCAAAAGTTAAGTATAATGGTTCATGTGTGCTCTAAACAGAAAACTTTCATTTATAATACATTCCTGTCTAACAAACAACCACCTGCTGATTTTATGAACTTATGTTTACATAAACACTTTAATTAAATTTAAGCCTACAAAAGTCAAGTATCATGGTTCAATTTTGGTCTAAAAAGAAGCATTCATTTCGGACGCGTCTCTGTCTTATAAAAGAATCTACAGTTGGTTTTATAGGCCATGTTTTTCTACTTGTGCTTTAATTTTTGATTTTTGATTATTATTATGCGCATTTTGATACAAAAACTACAGTCAGAACACGCCTAGATACATCATTTCGCGTGGAAGTTAAACAAAAATCGACCGTTTCTGATTCCAAAAGGAATCCTCTCTTTCTCACACATATACAAGCAAAGTTCATTATATATATATATATATATATATATATATATATATATATATATATATATATATATATATATATATTATCTCCAAAACAAATTGAAAATAAAAATAATTAAAGTTTCAAACTGTTATTAAATTTTGTTAATTAACATTAAATAAAAAAAAATATTTAATGCATTAAGAAAATCGACGGCACTTCTACACGTTATGGCGTGTTATACTTTAACGTCTTTGTTTTTCAAATTTTTTATATACTTATAAGATTACTAATACGGTACTTAAAATGGAATCGTTATCGTCTGGAGTTTGAATAAAAAATGCTCAGGTATCTTTGAACAAACTAAAATGCATTTAAAGATATAAGAACGAAAAGGAATTAAAAAAAAGGCATAAGTTATTAAATCATTGGAAATGATATAAGTGTATGATAAGTAATAATCATGTGATGCTAGAGAGAAAAAAGCTCGTCATATCTGATAACGAAAGATATTTGAAAGGCATAAGAAAATGTTTACAAAAATAAAACATGGCCGCCTTCGAATTGAAAAGGCGAAATGTATTCACGCCAAAAACGTGTTGGAAATTGCGCATAAAAATTAGAACGCGATTCGTAGTATGCGTCCATTCTATCTGCACGTTTTGCACTAAAAATGCTTAAGCATGACAAATCAACGGACCTAGCAACAGCCGTAGCCTCTTATATCGATGTATGGATGCGTATTAACCTACTGTTTCCACTTTAGACGTGACAGACCGACGGATGCTATTAAAACACTTTATTTGCTTTCCACCGCAGCAAAGCGTGTCGCAAGTACGGGAGATGAGTAAAACACGTACCTACGAAGTGATATTCTAGTCGTGTACAAAAATATACGATAGTTGAGTCTTTGGTATTCCCCAGAGGAAACGCTTCAAGCGATCACCAACAATCTACTCTTCTACTAGAGGTAATGCCTAGGAGACTATACCTCATAAAACCTTGCTGAGCAATACATCATTATGACCAAGATTGGGTTGATACATTAAGTCAAACTCTAAGTTTTATGATGTCAAGCATAGCATCTGTCGTTCGATAAATCATAGATAGATCTCGGCTGGTATGGATCAATTTCATGGTTTTACATTTCAGCAACCTAGGTTCCAGAGCCGGAATCTAGGGAAATCTAGTAACTTGAAGAAGGATATTTTAGAAAATTATAAATTTAGCCAAGAACAGTTACATCGGACTTAAGGGTATTTCAAGCGATCGGAAACAATTCTCTCTTTCTTTGGAGTCTCTATTATGACTCGTCTGAGAATTGAACCCTGGTCTTCAACCCTATTTGCGAACTCTGGAACCATTATTCAAAATAAGCAAACCTAATTCTAACGAGATGTGAAAGACGACGAATTTGACGACGAAGAACTAAATAAACTTATTTTTGTCATTAATATTTTCGTTTTTAATGATCTTGTGCAAAGTGAGTTTTAATCTGTAATAATTACAATTTGATAAAAAAAAAATAATGATTTGTAATAAAGTACGCGTCCTAAATGAAAAGTACTGAGACACCTCGCACGCACATCATTAAGATGTCTTCGTATTCTCGCGACTATTTATATACATAGGTACCAAATGTGTAAGTTCAAACAATTTGAGTTTGTTTTTGTATGTTGTTTAAGTGAGGGAAATTGTGCAGCAGCAGTATTATTATTATTATTATTATTATTATTATTATTATTATTATTATTATTATTATTGTTGTTGTTGTTGTTGTTGTTGTTGGCGGCGGCTCACAAAGAGTTTTCACACAGATCTTCAGAGATGTTTCCCTGAAAACAGCCTGTAGTGTTCCTTGGTAGCTGAGTGACAACAAGTCTCCCCAGTACTCTCCACCCATTTTGATAACATTTGCAAATAAATTTGCATTATCGCAACAGCCGCTTGTCATTGACTTCTCGTTGGCTGCAGCTATTGGTCTTTGCTGGGATTTGAGTGGCAATAAGCCTCCCCAAGGTCCTAGTTCTCTTCGCATTTATTCGGCTGAGATCTGTTCAGTTCATCTGTCTTTCCTTCCTCCTTGACTCTGCTTCGTTATTTGGCCTCCCTCTTTTATTTTTATTTTTTTTTTTTTGGGGGGGGGGGTAGTGATGTGGCAATGGGGGGTATTATTATTATTATTATTATTATTATTATTATACGCATATATGTATATCTATAATTTATATATATATATATGTATGCATGTATATATATATATATGTATATATATATATTGATGTAAGCGTTGTAAAATTGTATAAATATATATATATAAGTAGATAAATGTATTATTTTGGCATTCAGTTTACATACGTGTTTCTGGATCGTACAGTGACATGTAGGTTATAATATGATGGCCGCGTTAGAAATAAAGAGTCACTATTCCTTTAAAATCACACACATACAATAAGATGTATTAAATAGTGATTGAATTAATATTGAGTGAGAGGGAAAGAGGCGAGATATAGATTGCTAAGAGATATAGCTATGACATGTTCAGTGAATTATGAATTACGGCTAATTAGAACAACTAAAACAGAAATAATCAGGCCCAGGTGTATATTTTAGAATATATTTTGTGCTATAAAAATTTATAGGGGAGAAACACACGCTGATAACTCAGATTCCTATCTATATAATGTTAAGTATATATTTGCATGTACATGATTAAGTTCTAAAATAATTAACAGATCATTATGTATTTTAAAACAGGAATGC
>NC_136483.1:133889636-133962136 GCF_053919585.1 Euprymna scolopes | reverse complement strand
CGTTCGGAGCTAAGTCAACTGCAGAAGTTGCAAGAAAGGTGTTGCAATGCTTCACCATCCATCTATCAGGACTCAAAACCGGATTTTTGTTGGGGTTTCCCACTTAGCCTTTGCCTTTCCCAAGGCATCCACAAGGCAGTGAAGCTATTTGCCGATAGCTGGTAAAAAATTGAATATAACATTCCAGATATTATCTGGGATATCGACACATAGCGTAAACGTAAAGAACCTTGATGTGTAGTATATCACGTGAGCGAGGCGTAACAGAGAGACTAACGTTATCGTCTTACAATTTACGAGTATAGAACTATAATAATAGTTTTATGTAACGATTAAACTTATTTCATATGCTTTTGGTTATATCTTCTGTTATTCACCACGATAGTGCACCTGCTCATAAAGCACTGAGTCAACTTTAGAAGCGGTAATGATTAGAAGAACTAAGCGTGCTCGTAACCGAGACAAATAGTTCAGCACTGGAAGATTGTTATATTCTAAGCCTAAAACATGTGCAAAATAGAGGTGTTTGCTTGCACCTAGGGTAATCTGCCTTGGGAGCCGAGGCGGCTATGACAGTTTGAAATGTAAATAAAAGTGAACCGCAGACCAGCAAGCATTAATTTAGGACCTATCGGCTTGTAAATCATTATCCATTTTAATAAATCAGTTTTATAAATGTGTTTCATAATTGTCAATTTATCTTGATAATCGGTGCGTAGAAATGTGGTACGAAATGATAAGAAAATGTATTAGTCTCAAGTGTTTTTTTTTTGTTGTTGAGTCATCAACAACTTTTAAAACTCAGCGGCCACTCGAGGATAACAGTTTATAAGATTGTTATGAATGAGAGGATTATAGAAGATGAGTGGAATGTGCAGAATTGGATCATTTAAGAGGTTGGCACAACAAGCATTTGTTAACAGTGCACTTGTAAACAACGACGTTGTAGTAAGTTGTTAAGTAGACCCACTATATTGCGTACCAGAAATGGTAATTTCTAAGATATAAGCTTTCATGAAAGTAATATTTGTTTTTAGATACACGGAGGGAAAGTTCTTTGCTGTGGTTGTAGTTAGACGAAGTCTTGCTCTGATTGATTTAAAGAGGGGGCTAGAGATTGGAGATCAGTCGAACGCCTAGCATGCGAATAATGCTAGAGTAAAAATGATTAGAGGCGTTTCTTTTGTGATAAACGGACTCAAGGAAATAGAACATCATCACCCCCCACCCTCGAGATTACGAAAGCATTTCCTTACTCTACTAAGATAAGAAATAATATTCCAAGTATCACCTTTCCAGATAGAGTAGCAATACTGCACTTTATGAGGTGTCTCTTTCTTATATACTTACAGCATTAAGTGAGGATTGGGTACTTTCTTGAGCGATAGATGACTCAACCACTTTTACAACATTTCCTTTACAATTGAAATACATTGTTTTTTTCACTAGTTCCGTTACTCTTTAAACATCCCTCGTATATTAAATGCAATACACTTGCAAACCAGGATAATAAAGCAGATATTATTAATCATCTAATATAAAAACGCTTAGCTTCAAAAATTATAACTGTTTCTAATGTTGCCGTTTAACATTCCATTTCTAAAATGTTTAGCAACACGAAGCTGAACAACAGATCAGAGTTCAATCCCTGTGTTGAGATCCGCGTTGAATTTCACCCTGAGGATGCCGACGAAAAGTGCGATTCTGTGCAATTGAATGACACCATTTTTCAAGTGCATCTCAAATAACACGGTCAATCTCACATTAATCGAAAACCTATGGTTTCACCATGATGGCGCTGAACGCGTGATACGTGGAAAACAGCAAAAATGACCGAAACTGTAAGTGCGATAAGAGCGCCATCTCATTATTTTTCACTTCGTGGATCTTCACGTGGCCAAACTAGGGTTAATACATTTGGCTCTGTCAACAGCAAATTCATTTTGATCAAGAGTATTTGAACTGTGTCTATAGCAGTATAGCCATTCTATCACACACACAGACACATACACAGACACACACACACATAAACACATATAACTCTCTCTCCATATATATATATATATATATATATATATATATATATATATATATATAGTCATCCACAATCAGCTACTTCAAGCCAGGATCGAAACCCGATCGCCCAAACGACAGTCAGGGCTTTTAATCGTATCTCTCTCTCTCTCTCTCTCTCTATATATATATATATATATATATATATATATATATATATATATATATATATATATATATATATACATATATATAATGGTGCTTAAAGTATATGAGAGCACTTATATTTTTGTCATTTAAATTAAAAATACACTAAGTGATGCATTTTTACTTTCAAAATATCCCATGGTAGATCCTACTATAACTAATAAATTAACAAACATGATGTAATAGTGTTTATAAATACGAAACACAGCAATTCAGAAATTGCAAAAAAATTTTAAGTCGCCAGATCTTTCGTTTACTAAGTTAGATATGAGTTAAATATAAACAATAGCAATGAATAGGTCATGAACCAAAGGAAACAACATTGGAAAAGTTCTTATTCACTCGAAGCACCCGAGTTTGTCAGAAGGGTGAATGGTATGATCGACGAAAATTATGGAACATCAATGCGACATCTTGCTAAAGATCTTCAAGTTCCTTAAGGAACAATAAGGAATGTTGTTCATCAAGACCTTCGATACAAATCATACGTTCTTAAGTGAGCTCAATTGATGTAAAGAAACAAATCTAGAGAATCGCTCTGTCACGTCTACCATTTGAAAAGGGAAGTTTTTCCGAAATTAATAATGGATATTGTCGCAGACATAACAAGTAAGACATTTGTGTCCAATACAACCGAATAAATATATGTATATATAGACATATATGTATGTACTTATTGATTTGTAAATCGCCACTTGTTTTCGTCTCCTTTCACCAACAACGACTATATTTCATTCCTCGCATTTTGATAGCCTTCTAAATCTCTACTACATATACATATATATATATATATATATATATATATATACAGACACTAGTGTTTTATGCTTACACTATAATCAGTGTGAGAAGTGACAATTACTGTCAATTATGGGACTTGGACCATCAAAAAGCTAGCCTTGTCTCCGCAGGAACCACCTTTAAATGCCGAGTCATCGAGCATAAATAATAACCGATTAGAGAGTATTCAACGACAAGTATGACTATACGTTTGAACATATTTTTACGTTAAGGATTTATAGTGACAAAAACGTCGACAGGGGAAAACAACTGTATATGTTTAAAATAAAAGGTATTTTGTTGCATACACAATGAGAAATGCAGCTTAGAACATAATCACTTCCCATCCTTGCAAACATTCCATCTGTCTTACAGAGGAGGAACTGTCTCGAAGGAACGTAGATTGTCTCCGAGAGCACGAATCGGGATTGTAAATGAGTCAATGTGTAAATTCCGCGCTCACGTCTGTATTTAATAAAATATTCTGCTATGGAAGACACGTATTCGAGACAAATAGTCCAGTACTGGACCATTGTTATAATCTAAGCCTCAAAATGTGCAAAATAGAATTGTCTACTTGCACCTAGGGTAATCTGCCATTTTTGCAGAATGTTCGTTAATCGAGATGTTACATTCATGATTCTGTCAGGTACGCGTCACTGAATCCTGTCAATCTTAATCTCGTCCTACCTATAGAGTTTGCACTAAAACCACAATTAAATTGATAAAGCACATTATGATAATTATGGTGGGAGGGTAGAAGGCCTCATATTTTTTGATATTTTAACGTGTATGTTTCATTTGAAAAAAAGAAAGAAATAATCTTTTCCACGTCAGAAATGCATTACGTATTTACAACTTTGACTTCTATGTTTTTTTCCCCCAAACAGTAACCTTGAGAAAATCTTTAAATAAAAATGAAATGTTCATGAACATACAAAAAACATTTCGCTTTCCTCTATTTTCAATTTTGTGTACGTCAGATTTGTACGAGGGGGTTTCCAAAAGTAATGCTTCATATTTTTATTCCATCCGAGTAGATCAGAGATGATTGCGAATTGCATTGTTATGATGACTGAACTTATGCATTTACGACTGGAAAGTTTCATTTTTCTGATACAAATATTGAGTGTATATATATATATATATATATATATATATATATATATATATATATATATATATATATATTACACACTAAGATGCTTACTATTTTCTAAGGATCATAGATTGTGGTCCGTCGCGGTTTTTAGTGTGAAGACTCAGCAAACATAGTTCGTCAACTAGATGTGGTCTTTTGTAAGCGTTGCCCACCGGGAGAGCTGCTCGCTGATAGCGACACAGCATTCCACGACAAGCTATTCAGGACGTTCGCAGATGAGTGTTGCATGAACCGGACATTTCGTTTCGTATATGCCCCAACCGGGAAATGGCATAGCAGAACAGTGTCATTGTACTGTAAAATAAATTGCAGTAAGGATTTCCGTTTTTGGCAGTTGCCTTGTTCGCTTGTGAGTTTATTATAAGTTAGGCGGAAGAAAACAAGAAAACACTGCTGCTCCTAAGGTATGAATATATAGTATATGAAGAGGACATTTCGTCGTGTGAAAAAAAAGAGCCCAAATTATCCGACTCAAGTGTGTGTTTTGTTTTCAACTGGAAATAATTTACGTGACTGAAATAGGAATAAATTCCCTTAAAATATCGTTCGGTCACAAAAAAAACTAGGGAACTTTTAGCAACATGGCAGTTAAACAGAAAATATGGGTTGTTTTGTTTGTTTCTTTGTTTTTCCTATAATAGTTTATTTTCTTTGGGCAAAAAGCATTTATTTTAGCATATTTTTTTCTTTTTTGTTTGAAAGTTGTGGAAATGAAACTCGATTTGAATGTTGATTGTCCGGCTATTAGTAGCATGATAGTACACTTTAAATGCTGGCCAATTTGAAAAATGAATAAAGATCAGGAAAATCTATTCGGATAAATCCGTTTTGTTTGTATGTGTTCTGATGAGGGAGGAATTATTCCATTTTTAATATTGTAAGTTAATAAAATATGGTTGTCATGAAAAGATTAAGACTACTTCTATAACAAAAAAAACTGTCACTTATATCATGCAGATAAAACAACAATGTAATTAGTTGTTTTAAAATAAATAAAAAATGTGTCCCTGATATTATGATAGGGAAGCATGTATTAGAACTAAATAAATTACATCGAAAATATAAGCGTTTATATAAAATAGAAGGAATAAAAAGAAATATAGAAATACTTTTTTATTAATAATGGACTCAATAACACTATAAGTGATGATACCTCCATTTTAACAAAATAAACTAAAGCGAATCATATTTTAATGTAAAGAAATTGGTAGCAATAATGACACAAACACATCATTAAAACGTAACTAAAATATTTCGGTCGATTCGACGACCATGTTGCCTTTCTCATCAACTAATTTTCCATTTATTTGGATTTTTTTGCATTTTTCTCTCCCATATGCTATGTCTGTTTATATGCATCATTCATATCTGGGTCCTGGATATGACCTTAAACTATATCCGTTGATAAGGCCCCAGCTTGCGAGCTTTGGAGAGTGTTGGACCACCCCTTAATTGCCATTGCTCCCAGGTCCACTCTGAGCCTGAGTGGTAGCACCTATAAATGTCCAAACTATGAGTTAAATAAAAACCGACTTGACAAAAAAAAATATATATTCTATTAAAATGTTTTTCTCTAAAATCACTGGATTCGGCATTAAATGGCCTGAAAAAGGTTGATATGCCATAAAACAAAAACAACCAACCAACCAACCATTAATATCTGAATTGATGAACCGGTCATTATGAATTATGGAATACATTCTTGGCAATACAGAAAGTAAGATAAGTACATTAGATTTTTGTAAACTTTAGATTTACCAAACAAACTCATGTCTCTCAGACATCTTTTTAAATAATCGTGATACAAAAATTTTAAAAGAGATAATAGTTGTTCTAGATAAAACTTTGAGTTATATTAAGTCATAATTATTCGACCGGAATGAGGCTGTAACAGATGAGCAATAGTAATATGTATTTGCGGAGTAAACTACTAAACGAATTAATTATAGTATACGTATTCTAGGCTACAGGGTAAGTAACTTGTGCGGATCATTTTTGTAAACCTTACCATTTAGGGTGGCTATTAAAGCGTACGCTTCAAATTTTTCTATTGAAAAGTAACTTAAGCTATAAAAAAAATAAAGTACGTTTCATTATTGATATGATGGATAGATTTACATATGTATCACTTGTAAGTTACTAAATATGAAAATGCGTAGCTAAAAGAACTATACATGTTTAATATATCCGTCCAAGGACTGATATTCTGCTAGTCTTAATGTACCTAACAGTGCGTCTAGGTGAATGGAGTGTTGTACTTAGAGTGAAACATCAAATAAAGTATAAAGATTATTTTAGTGTTTAAAATCGTCGACAATGCAAATTAACTATAGACTACAAATAAACGTGCCGTTAATAGCTGTTAATATATCAAATGTTTTTTTTTTATCAAGTAAATAAAAAGTAAAACTATGGATGATGATAGGAAAATTTTTCTTTCACAACGTGATTTGTCTTGAACATATAATATTAAATATATTACTGCCTATTAAGATCTTATTTTAAGTTTACACACACACATACATATATATATGCGCGTGTGTGTATGTATGCATATATATATATATATATATATATATATATATATATATATATATATATATATATATATATATATATATATATATATTGATAATGTTCACTATCGTTTTTCATACGAGAGACAAAGAGACAAGGTTTCGATTTGCACTCACATTTTTTTGTCACACAAAGCGTTGTAGTATTCGGATGAGTTTTAACAAAAGACGTTACCTATTCAAGTACTATATATATATATATATATATATATATATATATATATATATATATATATATATGTGTGTGTGTGTGTGTGTGTGTGTGTGTGCTTTATTTATATTCGAATAAGCATTATTTTAATGTTGCTACACGGTTATGACTATGTTGCGGTTAATTATAAATAACTAAATGAATCTGTTATGCAACAAAAAATAAAAAAAGTTCCTTCTTTTAAAGAGACCGATCTTTAAATGGAGATAAAAAACAATTATAAGAACATTGAAGTTTAAATGTCACATGGTTTCCTTAGGGAATAAAGAAAACAAGAAATATCTTTTTTCACTGTTCTCCATTTCTTGCTTTCTTTTTCATAGTCAGTCCGCACTGTAGATAGCAATAAGATTACTTTTATTAGGAAATTAGATTCACCATTAAATTGAAACGAGACTTTAAAAAAACTGAAGGCGTACGTTTTTAAAAGAAATCTGAAAATCTATTTGGTTTGAACTGCTGAACAGTTTTAAACTTAAGAATTTAATAAATTTGTGACGTCTAGCGTAAGTTACATTAGCTTAAAAATTAATTTTTATTTATAAGCTAATGTACTTTTTGCTAGATGTTGCAAATATATTTACCTGTAATCTGGCTCTTTTCTATTCCCCTGGCAACAAGCATTAGGCTTCGAAATGTTTGGTATGAAAAGTTTCTATAACTTAATGATAATGTTTTCCTTATTGAACAGACAAATAAATATATCTAGATTTATAGTTATGTTGTCGTTTTGCTTTGAATTATTATTTGTATGCTTCAGTCATAAGTATTCAGCTTTATATTTGAGGATAGCCCACTTATATAAAGATTTATCCTTTTTTTTTCTTTATATACACACTTGTTATATATATAGGATGTTTGAGAAAAACTTCACACTTTTTAGAAATGAGGGAAAAACACGTCATTTCTTTAGTATTAACTAAAGAAATGACGTGTTTTTTCAAAAGTCAAAGATCGTTTGCAGATGATAGCTAATTCAAAGAATGCACCCTCAATATACATAATCCGAATTACGCAACCTATACAGTGTCATTTGATAGACGCCTGGGCACCAGTTTGATCTTACCAACAGACCCATTCATGATGATGCAAGCGGTATGATTAATGTTTATCTCAACTCTACCGTATGCCATGAGTTGCAATCAGGTGAGTTGGAGAGCAAGATTTTGAGTGATATCATGGACATTATCAGCAGTCACTTCCATATTTAGCAGAGGTGTTAACACGTTGAATGCTGTTGTCACACGTATGTTTTTTTCTGAAATCATTCTCCCTATCCAACCCTTGATAACAATAGACGGCATCTTACTAGAGTTATATAAACACCGTTCGAGTCTCTTATAGAAGATGTAGGCCGGTGTGACGTGTTCATCGTTGGAAACAAAACAAAGCTCATCACAGTTTAAAAGACACGTTGGGTTTCGTATGGGTTTTAGGTTTAACATTTGCTGCTTTGTGCTTATGGCCTTATTTAAAGCATCCTCGACTGGACTGGGTATTTTACCTGCTTGGAAAGGTTCTTGGCTTTTGTAAAGTAATTTTCATTGAGTTAAATAGTTGGATGGTAGGAAGAGAAGTAAAGATTCTCTATCAGCGATTTCTTAATTGTCACGTCTCCATCGTCAAGCTTCGTATTGCTTTGCATAGATATTGCCATACTTTTTTTTTAGCCGCTCAACGATTGTTTTTCAACAGAGAGTCAGACCGCTTACCATAATCGTTCCTGTTAACCACTGTTTCCACATTCTTCAGCTCATATTTCACAGCGTTCAATGAATTTAAGGAGCATTGAGTAGCAGCTAAGATTTCCGATTTTTTTTTTATCTTGCGCTAACCATCATGATGCACGTTATTCATTTACACGGTATTACTGGAAATGTTTTCTCAATCATTAAATCATTTCTCTCCGATAGGTTCATAAGAGTAGTGGTCGATGGACAAAAATCAGAAGCCTGCAGTATTAATACTGGAGTCCCTCAGGGGTCAATCCTGGGCCCAACGCTCTTCCTGATCTACATCAATGACCTCCCTAAACACATACTTAAATCATTCGTTGACATCTATGCTGATGACACGACCATCTACGGCAACACATCAAAGGCTGTAAATGACAAAGTTCTCTCTGATTCTCTCTCTTCTGATCTCGAGCGCGTGGTTCAGTGGGGGAAGACGTGGCTAGTTACCTTTAATGCATCTAAAACCAAACTCCTATCCTTACATCATCAACGCTCTGATCCCCATCTGGCATCAATTGGGATGGATGGCTCTCGTGTGAGAGAGGCCCCGTGTTTTGACAAGCTTCTGGGTTTGACCTTTACTCCTGATCTGAAATGGAACACGTACATCAAGTCTGTTGCCAAGGTCGCTGGAAAGATGGTTGGATCCTTCTACCGCTCCAGAAGATGCAATTATCTATCTATATAAAACCCAAGTACGTCCAAGGATGGAATACTGCTGCCATATCTGGGCAGGAGCTGCTAAAAACAACCTATCCTGCCTTGACAGAGTACAAAATAGACTTCGTGGCTTAGTGGGGGATGCCCTTTTGTCTTCCCTGCAACCTATCTCCCACAGAAGAGACGTTGCGAGCCTATCCTTTTTTATCGTTATTTCCATGGCAGGTGCTCGTCTGAACTCCAATCTTTGGTCCCCCCTCGCCAATCTTTCACGAAAAACACCCGTCTAGCTGAATCCACTCTGAAAAATTTTCCCCACTCTATATCTGTACCTAAATCAAAACGTAGATTACATGAACAATAGAACTGCACGCCTGTGGAATTCTGTTCCGTCTGCCTGCTTCCCACCTGACTACAACTTGGATGTCTTCAAGTCCAACGTTAACAAATTCCTAATGAACCGCCCCCTTAAGTAAACACTTTATCAAATCTCCACACTAACGTGATGTACTTACAATAACCCTTATCCCTGAGTGGCGTCCGGGCCTTGATAAGTGGTAACCACTATGTAAAAAAAAAAAAAAAAAACACAAAACTGCTGTCCAGACCTCAAATAATGCACATACAGCTTTGCGTTACGAATGACCTTTACCAGTAGCATTTAATAGCATATTACTAGAGGCGTGTTTCCTTTCAACTAATTTTTGTATTGTCACAGACATGTCTCTGTTGGGAACGGCCGGCTCCCAGATTTGTTGTTTCACATCATATAGCGATCGGTCTGATAGGTTCAATAGTTTCAAAACGTTGTTAAACTCAGATTATTCAGAAAAGGTCACCTATACGTAGTAGAAATCACATTAAGTGATTTTTTGTAGCAATTGCTTTTTTCTTTTCTCAGTAGTCTCTGTTTGCACATTTTTTTATGTATCAATATGTATTTCAGAGGCGTGTTCCCTTATTGGCTCTGAAACCTACGATTTAAACCTTATAAATTTTAGTTTCTCAACAACAAAGAAATGCAAAAAAAAATACATTTATGAAAGTGACAGCCCTTATTTAATTATTATATATCAGTAGATCTATTCTTTAGTTTATTTTATCTTCCCTTTTTAGTTCGCTCACGATATTGGCTATGTGGCTCCTTTGGTATTGCGTTCATGTCCTAAATCCTAGTCCTACCCCAGTGAGATAGTGTCGGACTGGGTTGAGGTCGTAGGACCGTCTGTTTCCTGTAATCTCCTTCCGTTCCATACGCCGCCATATTGCTATTTTTTTTTTTTTTTTTTTTTTTTTGCAAGTTGACGTTTTGTTTACCGCTAATTACTTTCTGACACCTTTTGTTGGTTTCTTCCGTTATTTCGAACCGCAGGGGATTTTCCAACCATTACCGTTTTTGTTTTAGTATAATGGTAGACACACGCCGCCAATTTAACATCTTCTAGATTTGAAAAAAAAAATACTAAAGCATAAGCACAATGGTCTGTCTGTCCCTCTCTTTCTATATATCCATCTCCTTCTTTCTTTTTCTATATGCCTATTTTTATTTAACTTATACTCTCCCCTTTCTCTCTCTCTCTCTCTCTTTCTCTCTCTCTTTCTCTCTCTCTCTTTCTCTCTCTCCTTCTCTCTCTCTTTCTCTCTCTCTCATACAGACACTTTCTCACTGGTTCACTTCCTCTTCTCATCTCTTTACAGCTGCATCCTTTTTCTTTTTCATTCTACAGTTTGTTTTCTATTCACTTCTTCCTCCTCTCTCTATCACTTTCTCTTTCTCTTTTCTGTGGTCTGTCTCTTTTTCTAACTCTTTACCTGCATATCACTTTCCTTTTCTCTCTTCCTCCCACTCTCCTCCCATTTATCTACTTTCTTTTCATCTCTCTCTCTCTCTCTCATACAATAACATGAAAATAAAAACTTTAATGTCGCAATCTCATAGGACGATCGTTCATGAGTATGCCACTTGCTATGAATATATAACTATCGTCCATTTTTAACTGACCGAAACATCGTTAGCAAATGATTAGCTCATAATATTTCATAACACATTTTTTTTTTACATAGGAGTCACCTCTAATCAATGCCTGGAGGCCACTCGAGGATAAGGGTTATTGAGTGTATAGTAATCAATGGGATAATATCGTAGTAATCGTTAGTATTGGAAATTTGGTAAATTGTATTACTTAAGGGGGCGGTTCATTAAGAATTTGTTTATGTTGTACTTGAAGACAACCAAGTTGTAGTGAGCTGCGAAACAGGCAAACGGAAGTCAGTTCCACAGGCGTGCAGTTCTAGAAAAGAAGATTTGCTCATGGAATCTACGTTTTGATTTAGGCACAATTGAAAAGTGGGGAAAATTATTGACAGTGGTTTAAGCTGGACGGGTGTTTTTCGTGAAAGATTGGCGAGCGGGTACCATAGATTGGAGCTCAGACGAGCACTTTCCATGGAAATAACGAGAAAACAAAGACAGGCTCGCAACGTCCCTTCTGTGTGAAAGAGGTTGACGGGTAAGAGAAAAGGGCATCCCCACTAAGCTAAAAAGTATATTTTGTACTCTGTCAAGGCAGGATAAGCTACTTCTAGCAACTCCTATCTAAACGTGGCAACAGTACTCCATCCTTGGACGTACTTGGTTTTATATAGATAGACAATTGCGTCATCTTCTTGCAATATAGAGTAGAAATTATAAATTGTGATTACATAAAAATACGAAAGAAAATAACAAAATTAGAGAACGCATAGCTTAATGCGTACACACGCACGCGCGCGCGTGCGCACACACGCGCGTGTTCATGTGCGCACGAAAATATATATTTGCTGTTATATAAGAATCAAATATTTTTTTCAAATATTTAATAATTAGTTTGTAAATAAATGAGAAAAAATAGGTAAAATGAAAATAATTGTTAAAACAACTAACGATTAATATTATATACAAAATAGAACAACGTGTTTTACTCGATTCATTTTTTTTTTTAAATAAGACGTTGAAAGGTAATTTAATTATAATAATTGGACCAAATTATTATAAAATTATAACCAATCTCGTGGAAGTGATGCACGTTTATGTTATTTCATTTGATTATTGAGTGCAAATAATTAAAACTAGGAATGTCTTAATCGTTTATGAATAAACTAACATCTATTAGAAAGGCGTAATGAATAACTTCTCACCTATGAATAATATGACTGTGGAAAGTCTATCCCACACGCTACATCAGTCCAATATCAACAAATATTTTTAATGCCATCCTATGAATTATTAATAATTCTTAATCCTTCTGTAGAAGAGTTCCATCATTTAATTGAAAACCTCACTAATCCTTATAATAGAGTAGCTTTTGGCCTTGGTAAATGGCGAACAATTGTTGAAAAAAGGAGTCTGTGAATGGTATATTCTTTTTCGCAAGTATATAAGATGCTGACATGTAATATCACTCCGGATCAGAGTGGACTTGAGATTAGCGGTAAGAAAGTGGTAACCCTACATTCCTTAAAACGACTAAATAGGGGTTCTCATCACTTAGCGGTTACGACCAGAACCAATACTTGTAAAGGATGACTTTTCATAATACGGTGCCTCCCTGATAATATCTCTTTTCTTTATTTCCTTACAGAAAGTGTATCATCAAAACACTTACTGACATTTCTACTGGAGTCGAATTATCCTGTCACCTCGCCATTTTATGTCAGGTAATTCTTATGCAGTATTATTAACAAAAAAAAAGGCAATAAAAATAGTCCCGTTAAAAACAAGAATCATAAATAAAATGTCTCCACCTAATCAATTATTCCGGAACGAGTATCAGAAGCACTTTAGAGATAAAATGTACTAATTTCATCCAAACGAATCTAAATTTATTTTTTTTTAGGTTGGAAATAAATATCCAGGTTCGGAAATCACAAATATGAGCGTTGCTCTAAGTTTAGTAAAGGCCGTTAATAAAGAAAGATTTCTACACGGTGATGAGCAGTTGGCTACAAAACACGTGTCCGTGGATAATTGTATTATATAAATATATATGCTCCTCATATGGGTGTATTATACTGGTGAAAGGAAACAATGTTCGCTTTTAGTATTTATGTTAATGCTTCTACGTAAGAATGTATTTGAATGTGTCCAATCTCTCAAGAATAACAACAAAACGACTATATAGATATACAATATATCACTCTCGTCTGTTGAGATATAGACGGGGAAACTCGTGATCGTCGATATAATCTCCATCTCTATGTCTACTATAATATGAAAATCATTTTGTGTCTGAATTCCTTCCTCAATGGTTTCGAAAGGTTTAGCCTATCTTGTGCAAATTTCACACAAAAGTCAATTTATATGTTTGGCAGTGTTCTTAGACATGTTTTGTACAGAAATTAATCCGATAAGTATTGAAAATCGAAAAAAATCTTATCCTAAAAATAGCCTTTCTTATAGATAAAGAAAGAACTTCTTATAGCTAAAGAAATAACTTTTATAGGATAATATTTTACGTTACATAAGTCAAGGGAGATAATAAAAAAGTCGAATGATGAATAAACAAAATCAAATTGAGTGTACGAGAGTTTCGGAAACGATATTCATTTTATTAAAATTGACAATAAACATTGACAATAATGGACAAAGATTGCGTTTTTGAATATAGTCCATGTCACAATGATTATGCAAAACATATGTAAAGCGCAATATGTTGGCTAATTTAGTTTAATTTATTTTATGCTAAAGGTTAAAAACAGAGCGGAAGCTTTTCGTGAAAATTTAGATAAATTGATGTCGTGATGGTGTAACTAATAAACTAGGTTAATAATATTACAGCTATTGTTTTTTATTTTTAAAAAAATGTATTCGCAGATCTCTCTGGAAGAAAACGATTTTTTTTTTTTTGCTATGGAAAAGTTTTAATTGCATTAGTTAACGCGAGTTATAAAATCGGCAATTCATAACGAGTTGTACCAACAGAAAATTGACTGAACGACGGTTATACTTGGTATCTTATGTCCTGCACGCTTACTAGCATTTACGTGAAACTGACTGTATAAATAAAAAAATAAGCTAATGTATAATATCTATTTAATTAAACATGTGTGTGTGTGTGTGTGTGTGTGTGTGTGTGTGTGTGTGTGTGTGTGTGTGTGTGTGTGTGTGTGTGTGTGTGTGTGTGTGTGTGTGTGTGTGCGTGTGTGTGTGTGCGTATCTGTGATAAATCCTTGGGGCTTTTTCTCATTTTCTTCAAAAGATGATTAACGTGTACAATTGGGTTATAGGAAATTACTAATCCTGCGCATTATTGAATATAACTCCGTTTTATTTGATTTGACGGATTTCGAATATTTTCAATTGAGGTAATTATGCACACCCCTTTTGGCGATGTTTGAAGTCAAGATGGCGCAGCAAAAGGGAGGCAAAAACGACTACAATTAGACACCAGTTTTTTTTTTATTATTATTTAATTTTATTCTCAGGTAAATGATTTTTCCTGTTTATTTTTTTTTTGTCCACGAGTCAAAATTATTTGACGTCGAAAAACATAAAAATAAAAAAACAATCTGTAGAAAGTTGTGTTGGAAATCAAATAACGCTAAACTTAAACAATTTAGGAACGCAGTTAAACATTATTTTAGTGCAAAATTTAATTGTTAAAGCTTTCTTAAGAATAATTGGTTCTGCCTTGCACACTTTTGTGTAGCCGTAAATATGTCTCCAAAGATTGTGCCAAATCCGAAGCGACATTTGCTGGTTTCCTTTCCGTTCTACCGAGTGTATGACTTTGTAATTTTTTATAGTTATCTCACCCCAATAAGGCAAAACACCACTTGGACGTAAGGTGCTAGTTTTAGCGACCAAATTTACAGGGATACTATGTAAGGAGTTGAACAGTGAGATACTTGTTCACATTACCCATGAACTTTTGCATGTCAGTACAGTTAAGGAAACAGGAACACTGGAGAGATTTTCGAAGTCAAGCAGTTCGAGTAAAGAAACTATTAGAGCAGAAGGTTTCCCGGCATTTAGATATCTTTGCAGTGCTACTTGTCGGATTAGTCGAGAATATTTACGTCGAGAAGGTAAAAGTTCGTCGGAGCATATTTCATTAAACCACTTGTAAACCTGGGATAGGAATGAAACATTGCGGCGATGGGGCAGAGTTTTGAGTTTGGTTGATGGTGTGGGACCTATTAGGTTGGAGACTGTTTTTTATGGACTCTAAGAGCGCGAGACCAGTGGCAAATGCCCCAGCCCAAATGTGGCAACAATATTCTATGCATGGGTGAATAATGACTAGGGCTATGACAACAGCATATTATTTTTATTGTTTTGACTTATGAGTGTGTATCCGTTGATATCTTGTATGCTTTTATATAGAGTGATGTGGTTCTCGGTTGATTAACTGGGTCAAACTATGTCGGATATATACTTGAGAGTCAGTCAAAACAATGAAAAGAATATGTTGTTGTCAAAGACATTGAATAATGACTTTGTAGAGATTTAGGATATTCTCACTCGTAGAGTTTGAAAAAAAAACTGTCAGATTACGTATTATCAGTAATGGCGACCAGTGGTTGAGAAGGTTCTTGTAATTTTAACAAGAAAATTTTAGCAGCTTACATTCAGCAAAAATCTGGTTATTTGCACACACCCAAAATATAGAAACAATGGGGAAATGTAAAGATATAAAAAGAAAACATGATTTAATTGAAAAACAAAGAAAATCGGGAGTTGATATGCCGCAAATGACACTGAAATTATGAAAAAAAAAAGGCTATACTTTTTGTCGGTAATATAAATAGTAATTTTGACAATTATGAAAAAAGGATTTTTGTTTTTGCTGATCTTAATTTTTGGACGAAATTGTTTGGAGTTCAATTGTTTTAGTGTGAAAAGAAATTTCACTCACGCAAAGGCGATGTTTAATGTCAGAATTTTGTTGTAGTTTATGAAACGTCAAATTAATTGTTTGAAAAATGAAACGTTTTATTTATTTTGAAGGTTTTGACAACAAATAGAGAATGAGAAAATTTGAACTTTGATGTTGAAAGTATAAATACTTTTGGACCTGATGTAATTATATTGTATAATATATATATATATATATATATATATATATATATATATATATATATATATATTAGTTTGTTTGTTAGTTTTTGTTTGTTTTGTTTTTTTTTGCAGTCGCAATGCTGGAGTTTATAGTTTGGAATCTCGTATAATTAATTTAAGTTTTAAAAAATACAGTAATTGAGGTACGTTGAATTTTAAAATTAGTGGTAAGCGTATATAATTGAAATTTAAATCTTTGCAAGAAATTGATTTTATGAGAGACCGGAAAATAAATTTACTGTCTCAAAGAATGCACAAAAGCATGGCGATGTGTATAATTTGACATTTTTTCGGTATCCACATTATGGACTGGCTTGTATAGAAACATGGAAAATTTATTTTGCCCGGCCAGTATGAGCTGGTAATGGCTGGTCGCGAATAATGACTAGGGGAACTATGGAAAATTTCTCCTACATTTGTTTTGGTCGAGACATAGATACACAGTGATCTGTTGTTATATTAATAATACTCACGTCGTCTTATTGAACTGTTACGGATGTGTTAACGAGCACATATTCCCATGATGAAAACGCTCTCATATACGACAATATAATATGTCGTTATTTGTCCTTGCAATGACAACAATGCATGCCATTATGCATACATTGTTAAAGGCTGTATAAACCGCTGTACTACATGGGTTTACATGGCCGTAACGTTAACAAAGTTATAAATATTATTATCTGCCGATGTAACATTGTAACGTTCTCGTCAATATCTTAACACGTCGCAAGGAACATGAGAAAAGGAAGAGGAAAGAATTTCAACTCGCAGTTTCAGGTTTTAAGCAACAGACATTTTTAAAGGTGATTGTGATTCTGATACATCTCCTTGGTCTGCGCATACGTTCTTCTTTGATATTTTTTCTTTTCTTCCTCGCCGTGACGTCACTTCGCACACGGCTTAGCGTATGCATGCAGCTGCCATACGCGCGTCCGCGCTCTGTTACGACATAATGTTTTTTAACTTTCCCCCTATTCATTTCGGTGAATTTATTTATTTTATAAGCTAACTCAATCAACCAAGTATATATCCATACTGAAATATATCTATTCGGTTTTCTTTAAATTTCTCTTTTAAAGCATTAAATTTGACTTTATATTTAAAGTTTTCTAAATCTACATGTCTATGCATCCTAAACTGGGACTTTTTAAGGAAATATGTCCCTTGTTCTTTTTAGCAAATCATTATTTATAAAAAATTAATCGATCATATTATAAATTAGCTTTATGTAGAGCGTGAGGATTTCTCATGAATATGTATATATATATTATTCAAATATATATATATATATATATATATACATATATATATACATATATATATATATATATATATATATATATATATATATATATATATATATCATTCCTCCGCAAGTGATTACCGCATAATTTGTCAGTATGAGTCGCATCTTCCGCGTAGTGTGGATTGCGAACCAGCGTGACTTATTTTTCGCCATTATTTCCGATCCAGGCAAATTGTTATGGACGCCCAACTGTTGAAAGATCTCCAATCAAAAACATTTTCTCTTCACCTCCTGCTTGGCTTTGCCCTGCCTTCCAACATACTCTCAAAACATAACTTTGACAGGCCAGTGGTTAATTGATATGGCCAAAAACTTTAAATCTTTTACTTTTGATTTTATTAAATATAGGCGGTGGGGAAGTAGCTTGACGAAGGGTGGATATTGGTGGGGGGGGTGATCAGGCGATGTCCCATTACGTGATTTTGAAACACCTCAGTGCGATTGGCTAGTTGCTTACTCTATGTGATACAATCAAGACCATATAAAACTACTAGGAGGACATAAATTAAATAAACTCTTATTTAAACAGTTATCGACCCTTTTCGATTTTAGAATGATGCTATGTTTTGGAAAGTCACACAACCCAGGCCAAATCTGTGTTTCAATGTCGTCTCGTTATCACTGGGGAAAGTCAGTTTATGTTATAAATTAATTAATTGGGTAACTTGTTTGATGGGTTTACTGTGAATAGTCATGGTTTATTTAAACTGCGATTTAGCTGTAGACATGCATTCTGTTTTCTCTAGTTTTATTCCTAATTCTATCTCCTTTGCATTCTTTGCTAATACATTGACAAACACTTTATTAAAAAGAAATGTATGTGTGCATTCATTAACAAGAGCGATTTCATTGGTGTAGAATAGGTTGGAGATGATTCGTCCACCTATAGAAAACCCGCTCTTTTGTCTTAAGCATAACAGCAGACAATGCAGCACAGAACAGAGAGAATATCTCCTTGTTTGACGCCCTTTTTGATGTTTACGTATCGGATAAACCTGATCTCAGTTTTTTTGTTTTTTTTTTATAAAAGCCTGTGATTTGTCGTAAAGTAATTTTAGAAGATTAATGTAGTTTATATTGAGGGAGGTTGTGGCTAAAATTGACTAAATTTTGTATAATTTGATACTATGGAAAACTTTTGTAAAATCGATAAAAATAATGTACAATGGTTTATGAAACTCGATTGATTTTTCAACCAATTAGTTAAGGGCAAACATGTTTGTATTATCCCGATGAGTCTCCTCTAAAAGTATTGCTCTTATTCCCTTCCTTTTACCCTCCCTATATATATATATATATATATGAAGAGAGAGTGTTTCAGTGTTTTGTTCAGTAATTTTAATAAGAGGATATTCGAGGTTGAATATTAATATAGTCTGTTGTTATAGAGGCCGCGTACTTTAAATTACAATAAATCAAATTTTTATAGCACAAACATCTAGTTTATTCCAAAGATTAATTTTTTGGCATTTACCACCGATAGTGGCTAAATCTGCAATTAATAAAATAGAGTTCTCGCTGCCTCTAAAAATACTTTGTTTAATATGTGTATACGCCTTGAGTATTTGTAATTTGTTTTAAAGTATATGCGTCTCAATCTGTTTGAACTATTTACGAGAGAAACTAGAAAGCATATGCTCGAAGTGGTGTGTGTGCGCTCAACACATATATTAGTAGGAGAGTGAGAATGACTCGTTTTCCCAAGAAATAGTACGTTTTAGTTCGAGTTATCCAATTATACCACCTAAATAGGTTTAACCAGTATTAGTCTACATACTTACAAAGCTGTTTAAACGTTGTCTTAAGGTGAAATGCTTCCATACACACTGGAAACCTCATCAATCTGCACCGATTTAAAAATTCAGATAATCGGCTCCTCCCTCTCAGTACAATCAGTCTCCTGTGCGTCATGAGTAAGTTACTAGAATCTTTGGGAATATGTCAAACGCCTCATCAAAATTAACCAACTCAGTGACATGCAATATAGTTTCCATTCTGTCAGATGTAGAGCTGATGTGCTAACAGTAATATCTCACAGGATTCGTGAATATCTCGACGCAAGCTTTGTTTCTTTGGCACTTGCTCTTAACATATCAAAGGCCTTTGATAGAGTATCGCATAAAGGTCTACTACACAATATCTCCAGCTACGGAACAGTTGAAAATGTCTTCTCGATTATTAAATATTTTTCTCTTTGAAAGGTTTATGGGTGTAGTGGTTGATGAGCAGTATTAATGCTGGCGTCTCTTAAGGTTCCATCCTATGCCATTTCTCTTTCTAGTCTTCATGAACGATCTCGCAAACTTCATTCTTAGATCGTTCGTAGATTAGTAGCAAACGACATTATCATTTATGGCAACATTTCAATGACTGGCAATGACAAAAATCTCTCTGATTCTCTTTCCTCTGATCTTGAGCATGTGGTGCAAACGGGGAAAAAAGTGGCTGTTTAATTTTAATGCATCTAAAACCAAGCAGAAGATGGTTTCTTCCATCATTAACGGTCTGACCGACATCCGGCTCCAATTGAAATGAACGGCTCCCGTCTTGAGGACGCTCCATGTTTAGACGAGTTTCTTGGTCTGACCTTCACTCCTAATCTGAAATTAGCACATACATCAAATCCGTTGCTAAGGTCGCTTGAGGAATGATTGGATCATACTTCCACTCCAGTAGATATTTCCCTGCCGATGCAATCTCTATCTGTAAAAGATCCAAGTGCGAAATAGGATAGAGTACTGTTGCCATATTTGGGCAAGAGCTGCTCGGAGTACCTATCCTACCTTGACAGAGTTCAACACCGACTTCGTAATCTGGTAGGTGATGCCATTTTCTCTTCCCTGCAACCATCTATTCCATAGAAGTGACGTTGCCAGCTTATCTTTGCTCTGTTATTATTTTCATGGTAAGTGTTCGACTGAGCTCCAATCTATGGTTCCCCTTGCCAATCTTTCACAAAAACATTCGTCTAGTCAAAATTAATGTCAAAAATTTCCACCATTCTGTACCAGTGCTTTAACCTAAACGTGGATTACATGAAAAAAAATTTTTCCTAGAACTTTCCGCCTGTGGAACTCTCTTCCACTGATCTGCTTTCAAGTCGACTACAATATTGCTGTCTTCAAGTCCAACGTAAACAAGTTGTTATTGAACTTTCCTCTTGAATAATCTTATTATACCAAATTTCCACTACTAACGATTATTACGCTATTGTTCTAAACATATATTAACCCTTATCCTCGTGTGGCTTCCGGGCCTGGGTGTGTGGTGACTTCTTTGTAAATAAACATGCAGTCGAATATCATCTTTGCTAATACCCTTTTTTATTTTATTTATTTTAAATGATATTAACCATTCTTTTATTATCTTATCCATTATTGAATCTCTAACGAGACGGTTAACGTCGAAATGTAGGTCAATCAGTGTTTGGCGTTTTTTGATGTTTATATAAGTGTACTTTATATATATATATATATATATATATATATGTATATATATATGTATGTCTGTCTGTCTGCATGTATGTATGTATGTATGTATGCGTATTTTTGTTTGTTTTACGTAGGCATTTATATGTTGCAACACATTCATGAACATGTTTTGATCAGCCAGTTACATGTAACTAACTTGTAAATGCTCAGGTTAAAACAAATAGAACATATATTCTTGCCCTACTTTGGTATTGAGCACTCTTGCATTAACCTTTTTAAAACTTCATTGGTTGCTTTACCTCTGGAATATATTAATCGGGAATTATATATATATATATATATATATATATATATATATATATATACATATATATATACATACATATATATATATTTAATTATTATAGTAAAAAATAATAATTATGACAGCCCCTTTAAGAAACTCGTTGAGCACTTTCAGTTGAATTAAAGTCGGTCAATTTAGCTCTTTTGCATAGATCATCGTATAACGATTAGATCACTGTCTGACTGACGTAAAGAACATTTAAAATTAAAATGTTTAAATTCAACGTTATTTCACACGGTTAAGGATAGCCGAATGGATACGGTCTCTGCTAATCGAGCTAGATGGTTCGTGTTGCCGGGTTTGAATCATTCGACTGGTGTTAATCGTGACATCCTGCACTGAAGATTCCCGAAAGGATGGAACACTAGTGTCTGTAGGTATTTAATTTTTATAGTAAAAAAAAAATTATATATATATATATATATATATATATATATATATATATATATATATATATATATATATAGTCATCCGCATACAGTACGTTTTCGCTGTTTCACAGCTCATCTGTGCGGCTAGACAGGCAACTACCTCAAGCCAGAATTGAAACCCGACCGCCTGTACGACAGTTATGGCTCCTAACTACTACGCTATCGGTGGCTGCTGATCAAGTTGTGAGATTAACGACGTTTGGACATCGTCTGAAATACCTAAGCTTGATTTGTTTACACAAAGAGCATCACTTTATACGCTAATGGTAA
The DNA here is from genome assembly GCF_053919585.1 of Euprymna scolopes. NCBI lineage: Eukaryota > Metazoa > Mollusca > Cephalopoda > Sepiida > Sepiolidae > Euprymna > Euprymna scolopes. The sequence continues at coordinate 133,939,905 of NC_136483.1, read as the reverse complement.
TTCGTGTATCACTTCTCAATAGGCTTAACTCAAGATGAGGAGCATTATATACATATATATATGTTTGTGTGTGTGCGCGCGTGTGTGTGTGCGTGAATGTGGTTTTACATCATGTGCCCATACTTCAGTGTAGCTCCACGTGTCAAGTGTTTTCAAGAAAAATTCGAAACGTTTTCTTTAGATCACTTCCATCCGTTCGAACGCTTACCTCTGCGCCAGCGAAAGTAAGAGAGATTGCGACGCTTACGTCCTTTTTTTATTATCTACTGTCAAGCTATCAATTATCGGGATAAATCTGTTCCTCTTTACTTGCCCCCCCCCCACTAGGGCAGAGTAAAACACAAGGTTGGTCTTTAATGTGGGAAAAATCCAGCTTTCCCAAAAATGGCATTTGGGATATGAACAAAAATAAAAATCACCTCAATAACTTCTCCGCTGATCGAGGATAGAAAAGATGAAGAGTGGCATCAGACCAGATACTACACTTTGCTTCCAGCCAATGTTTTTAATAGAAAAGTAATGCTTTACGCTAAGTGCAAACCCTCTGTATTCTCTTCCAGAGAGCCTAACCCATCACAAACTATCATCAAATATCCTTTCAGTTGATCGCCTTGATTTTTTTCTCTGTGTTATTTTTTTTTTGTACGAGAATTGTTTGTATCCTAAAAAAAGACCAAGTTGTTTATCAAACAGCTGTGTGAAAGTAAACAGTCTTTCCCCCGTCTTCGGCAAGCGGAGGTGTAAATACTTAATGACTGCTAACTGCTCGCCTCACCATCAATAGCCAACGTTGTAATCATAGAAGACCTTATCAGAAGTGTCACTCGGTACAAATGTCTTATTAAAATCAATATTGTTTCTCCCTTTCTAATTCAGGAGGAAAGACAATTTTATCTGCACCCTCGCCTATCCCGTCACACAGCCTCGAACCCAAACGTCTTTTCTTCTGACGTCAAATTACATGGCTTATCTTGGCCAGCTTTAATTGTCTTCTTGTTTTCATATTTGTTTTTTTATGTTTCAAGGACTTTAGCTCTATATATCTTTGCATCTATCGATTGATATATATCATAATACATTTGATGATACCAATATATATATATATATACATGTATATATATATATATATATACATGTATATATATATATACATGTATATATATATATATATATACATGTATATATATATATATATATATATATATATATATATATATATATATATATATATATATATATATATATATCGCCGGGTTCCAATCTACCGACTGATGTTAATCTTGACAGCCTGAAACACTAGTGTCTCTATATAATTATTATAGTAAATAATGACAAACGGCCTGCTAGTACACATATATATATATGTGTGTGTGTGTGTGTGTGTGTGCGTGTGTGTGTGTGTGCAGTCAGCACCAACCCTATTCAGGATTTAACCGACTTCCTCCAAAGGAGGAAGTTTTATGGAAGTATGAAATTCACAAGCGGTCCCCAGTCGCATGTGTATTCCCGTTAGCGGAGATGACGACGTAAGGTTTTTTTCAACTTTTTGCAGGGAGGTGTCGACGTCCTCCTACATACAGCACCTGCACTTCCCAAATTGGTCACCCATTTTAGTAATGACCACGCTCAACGTTGCTTAACTTCAGTGATCTGAAGGGAACCTGTGTGTCAACGTGGTTATGCTAGTATATATATATATATATATATATATATATATATATATATATATATATATATATATACTAGCAAAAGTATTCGTCGTTGACTGGGTTACAAAAACAACCTACAGAAAATGGACTCTGATTTATGACAGGATATGTAAAAGAAGGGTTGTGAAGAGATAGCTTCAAATTTGGGGGTATCAAAACCAAAGCAAAATATGATGAAAGTAAAAATTAAATAGATAAACCCCATCATTTATTATACCATACCTGTTCACACTGAAACACTTATCACAATATTCTGAGGATCTATATTAAAAAGCCTTGTCAAACTATGTGACATATTTCCATTCTATGGAGGTCAGGTGCGAACAAACACCCCATAATTTTATTATACCATATTTCTTCAAACTGAAACATAATTATCAAAATATACTCACGCAGATAGATATGAAAAGTCTTTATTAAAGTGTGTGCCTATTTCCAATCTATGGAGGCCAGGCGCGAACGCAGACCCCGCGATTTTATTATACCATCCCTATTTAAGTTAAAACATACTTATCAAAGTATTATTATGTACATCTATATCAAAAACACTTGTAAAGTTTTTTTTTTTTTTTTTAATTTTTTATTTCCATACTTTGTGGACCAGGCGCGTACGCAGACCCGACAATTTTAATGAATCATCATTATGCCAGATCAAACATACCCATTCCTGTGTCTTGATACATCTTCTATCATTATATGTGATCAATTTTCTATAATAGTCAATTTTCTATAATAGTCAACCTATTTGTGATCAGACACACACACAGACGTTCAGCTTTATATATATATATATATATATATATATATATATATATATATATATATATATATATATATATATATATATATATATATACTAGCAGGCCTCCCGGCGTTGACAGGCGTAAAATACGAATCATAATTGTTACTTATTTTTTGTAAACTTTCTCACGTTTCACTATAAATCTAAATACTGTACCAATTATAAATCACATATCCTTGGAATTAAATATAGCTAAACAGATATTGGGGCTGACGCCGTTGCACGGATCGATTTTCAATTTAAAAAGTTGAACGTAACTATCGGAATAACGATCTCAAAGATCCTATAATATAATTCTTATGAGTAAGTGAAGCTGAGACAAGCTATGCTCATTTATTGCCTAGGAAGATTTCACAAAGTAACTCCACATTAAATTTAGGTATTTTATGTTATATCCTGACATCTGTTAATGTACTTTACGAATCAGTTTCTGCATAAAGGCTGTAGGAATGATGAACATCCGGGATTTTTGTTGGACATTCGAAAAGGTCATTTATATTAAAGATTTTCGCAATTTATCCACACTGTTTTTTTTAGTTTTTTTTTATCTGACAAAATGCAACATTTACGTCGCAATTTAGTAGGACATAATCTCTTTGGTTCTATACCATCCACTTATCACAGAAGCTCACAGTATTAATGCTGGCGCATCTTAAGGTTCCATCCTAGACGCAATTCTTTTTCTGGTCTTCATGAACGATCTCTCAAACTTCATTCTTTTTGATTGCTACAAATAAGGCAGAAAACCACTTACGCCTGTCTTTATTCCGATAGAAGATGCTCGATAACGCGCTAGTCTACGCCTCCTCTTTGTTAAAATTTCGCAGCAAGAATACGTGCGGAATTTCTATAGAATTATTTTTCTTTCCAAGGCCTTCAAGCCTGAGGAACATTATCACTGGATTGCGTCACTGCACCTTGGTTATACTACATGGCGGTCTTGTAATCCTGGATTTCAAAATCACTAGTCTCATCTGTAAAAGATTCACAAAATATCATCGTCTAGCTACGACCACTGAAAAGATTGGGCCTTGCTTGCCCTATGGTCCTAAAACTTAACGCAACTTCCATAAACAAAGTTGCTTTCCAATTTCAAAAAAAAAAACAGAATTAAAATATCGCAGGAATGCATACCAATTGACGACAGCATAGTCATTTTAAATTTCCAGTATTAGCAAATCATCAAGTGACAATCATATTAACCCCTTTTCATCTGTTGCCCGTGGAGCATTTATGAGTGGTGACACATTAGTATATTTTAAAAATTCTTCACTCCATTCATCGTTTTCGGTCTTGTCATAATATTTCCCATCATTCAACTTACATTTCATCAATCTCATTAACCCTTAAGTGGTTTTGGCCTTGATTAATGCTGAACGAGTAAGGTCCCTAAAGACTCCAAGTGAGTCGTTTGGTATTAAATAACTGTTCCTATTTACCTATAAAAACGCCGACATTCAAGGAGTTTTATCATTAGAGGTTTATGGATATTCACAAGTATGGCTTGGCTTAAATAATTTCGATGAAAATATAGACAGACCTTTGGTATCCTTAAAAACTCCACTGTGCTTCTGTATCTCTACCTCATTTCTGTTTCGTTTTGGGTCGATTCTAAAAACTTTGTTTTTTCCTAAGATTGCTAATCAAATTTGATTGACATGTAAAGAGAATTGCCAAGGCTGCTGCAAATAAGGTGGCCTCTCTCTCTACCATGCTAGGAAGCTACTTACGCCTCAAAGTATTTTGTATCTCTACAAGGCCACCATTCGCTCATGTATTGAGTACTGTTATCACATTTGGGCTGATGCATCTGCTACTAGTCTCTCGCTCTTGGACATGGTTCGAAAGAGAGTCGCTAACCTAATAGATTCTAAACTGTCATGAAGGCTTCCTCTGTCCCATCAACGTAATGTTGCATCCCTCTGCCTGTTCTACAAGTATTTTAATGGTGACTGCTCCGACGAACTACAAGCCCTTGTACCCCTTAGGCGTAAATATCCCGACAAACCCGTCAAGCAGCAAAATCCCACCCTACACAGTAGAAATCCCTAGATGTAAGAAAGACTTCTACGCTAATATTTTCTTCCTCAGAAATGCTACATTTTGGAACTCCCTTCTGGGTTCCTGCTTTCCCAACTGTACTGACATGCAGAAATTCAAGTGTAATGTAAAGAACATCTCGGTGCTCAACTCCCTACATAGTATCCCTGCAACTTATGCCCTCTATAGTAGCCCCCTACATCAAAGTGGCGCTGTGCCTTGTTTGGGATGAAAATGGAATTTAAAAAATCAGTCTATATCCAAGTGAATCAATAAAAATAATATGTAATTCTTTTTTTTTAATATTCAGTGTCTTATAAATATTTTAATGAACATCACACCAGAAAGGACGTGAAGCGACATAACATAAGGAGCTAAAAATATTACTTCAATTTCAAAATTCTTGCCAAAGATAAGTGTTAGATGGGATAGATTTTAACCGAGAAAACACTGATTCTTCCATCGTTTTAAAAAACATCGCTCTTGGAATGTGAGGACTAAAGGACAAAATAAGGGAATCAAGAGTTAAACGACTGTCGTAAGTAAACACAAGACCCATCTTCTACTCTTCTTATGCATTCTTATTTATTGTTTAATTAAGAAGAAATGTGTTTTAAAACAAGTGAAGCATGTATGGTCCCCCGTGGGTGCACAGTGAACGAGGCATAAAAAAATTACTAAGTTCAGCATGTTACCCCCCCCTGCCCCATTTAGCCCCAAAAGTCCCCAGGGAACATCAAATCCTGGTGAAAATGAACAAAGGGTGCACTTTTAGACTTTAACATATGTAAATTTGAGTTCTGCACCATGCAAAAAAAGAAATGACTAAGTCCATCATTTGCCCCCTATTAAGCGCCAAACGTCCCCAAGGCCTTAACATATTTAAATTTGATTTCAACACCATGCAAAGCGGCTTAATAGACATACACAGAAAATTTTGGACAAATATGGTAAAATAGTCCCAAAAATGGAGTGTTTTTATTAGCTCTAAAAAAGCCCTGTGGCACACCCAAGAGTTATCGCGAAGTATAATCAAACAAAATTATATAGAAATCAGTTATCACAACTCTTCAGGAAGTGTTACAAAAATCCAAGGCATCAATTCTTTTTAATAAGCATAAAAGTGTCAATTTTAGCCATTTTAACCCAAAAGTCCTGGGGGGGGGGTAACCGGAGTTTTTCCGTTCTGTTACTTTTTTACTCATATCATGTTTAATGTTTGTGCAAAATTTCAAAAAATTCTAAGGCGTAATTATTGAGAAAAGTGCGGACAGACGAACGGACGAACGGACAAACGGATGAACGGACAAGGATGAATGTACACATCTACCCTTCTTTTTTGTCGGTGGAACCAATAAAGGCGTTTTTCAATAATTTTCATTTCTTACACACATATAAGAAAAAAAACCTTTTACAATACATACAAAAGATTATAGGTTTAACAACAAAAAGCATAAAAAATACATATGTCAAATTTAGCCATTCTGAGTTAGCACATTATATATTTATCCAACTCAAAAGAATGGAGTTCGTGTCAACCCAATTGGTCTTCTAGATAATTTTGAGCACCCAGTTCACGAAGGGTTAAAAAAATTTACTTTCATAAAGTGTATTTTAAGTTCGGCGAAACCCTGTGTCGACGGATAGTTCAGCTAATTATTCATATTTTGTTTAATCTTGTTATGCGATTTCTATTCTTTTTAATAAAAACAAAAATTGCCTTGGGTTCATGTACCGTTCTCCGGTGATAAAGATGGCGGACATTTCTAAGAACCTAACGCCTCCTAGTGTCGCCTCTCTTGCCGCTGAAGAATATCAAGTTAAAAAGTATGGCGTACGAGACGCTAGCCGCGACAAAGGATAACGAATTGCCAATACATCTTGTTCCATATTAATAATTTATGAAGAATAACTAGGCTGATAACTTCTTCGGCTTCAGTTTTAAGTCGGAATTAAAATGATGCTTCTTATGAATAATTAAAATATTGTCGACTTTTGTTTTTGTTTTTATTAAAATAACGACGTGGAAAATAATTAAAAGCGAAAGGAAAACTAAAAAAAAAACAACAAAAAAAGAAATGGAGACGAAACTGTTTTAATGAATGAAGGAAGGTGTTTGGAAATTGGTGATTTTTAATCAACGGGCGATATAATTAATAAAAATTGAAAAAAACATGAACTGTAACAAAAATATGAAAAAATATGAAACAAAATGAAGATATTGAAATTTATCTCTAAGAAATTCATTAGAAGTAGCGAGTTAACGATTTGGGAATAGACTTAAGGACCATAGTTCAATTTCTAGTAAAAGACAGTAGTTTTTATATCACAATTATGTTTAAAAAATAATGAAAGCAGAATTACTTCTTCCAGAATCATTTTTAATACTAAGAAAGAGCATAGTAACCTCTAATAAGAGATAGAAATACGAACGAAAAATAATTTAAAAGTATAAGAAACATGGTTGCTATGGTTGCTATGTCAACAATTAATGGGTTATTTTATGCCTACATCGTACATAGATTTTTTTGTCAATTTAGTTGAATTTTTAAATATATTTTTCTTGCATACAGCACCTGGTAGTTGCAAATCCTATAGAAATATATTGGGGGGGGGAAATATACTTTTTCAATCACATTTCATTTTTTCTGTATATTAATTCATTTTGTTTAGAAGCTATGTTTGTTAAATATCACAACAGTACATATAGAAATCAATATAGCTACTCGTATATTTAAAGGTTTAAGGCTTTATTTATCTTATCAGTCAGTTATTTCAATATATAAAAACTTTCGTATATTTCAGAGACATGTTTCGTTACGCGGATACAATCGTTATTCATATGTCAAAATTTATTTTTTCTTATATATACTCATAAAAAATCCAGAAATATTACTTAGAAAGAAATAGACACGATCATATATTTTCTTAAAACATTCTATAGAATTCCATAAAAATGCAGATACGATGATATTATATTTATTGTAACTTAGTTATTGGCAATGGCTTTTATAAAACCTTCGTTATCTGAGAGTAAATTGTTACATAATTATTACAAAAAGTACGTCCCAGCTAAACGTCAACGACGAGTTTTTGTTTGTGTGCATGTGTAACGCAAAATCATCAATTCGGGAAGGAAACAGACTAAACTTCAGTTAATGTATGGTTTAAATTCATTAAATGTTTAAGAAATTAAATAGGTATATGGGTTTAATAAAAATGTGTTGAGAAACGCTTAAGTAAGAGTTAAAAACATATTTATTTTCGGAAAAAAAATATAATTAGGGGTGAAAGTTCTTAATCCACGGAGTTTCGGAGTAATATTTTCCTTCTAATTAGAGAAGAGGAGTTAGTAAAATGCGTGATTAAATTTTGCTTGTAAATGAAACTAAGTATGAATTAGATCATACTAGCATGAATATGAAATAGACAACAATTAAACAGATGGAGTCGGATAAAATGCAAAAATGCTTTCACTGTAAATCCAGGAAGTTATAAAGTTTGTTTTTTTTTTATTTTAATTATATATATATACTAGCTGTACCCGTCCACGCGTTGCTGTGGCTTAGTTTGTTAAAATGGAACACATGTGAAAGTAGAGAAAAGTGTGATTCTTTTTTTCAAGAGAATGTACAAATTATTTTTTTAACAGATGTTAAGAAAATAAACAGAAAAATACTTCCATCATTAATTATGCAAAAAAATAAATAAAATGTTCATTTAGTGTTCCAATATGCTTATAAATTACGATAAAACTTGCTGAGTATGCACTGTTTTACGGTTGTTGTAAAAATGGAACGGAAACTTAAATTTTGCTTCATTTTAATCTTTCTTAATTTTTTAATTGTGCCCCCCCAAACGAATATAATCAAAACAGTAACATTCAACAATTGTACTTTATGTATATAAAACACAAAATATTTATTTAAAAAAATTTTTTTTTTTTTAAAGTTAATAACGAAAGGGAAATAATTCCATTTTTAGACGAAAAAGTCAGTTAACTTAACTTACTGTATTAATCCTATTTTTTAAGCAAGAAAAAAAGGAAAGGGTAAATATCCAGATACGCTACTACAGAACACCGACCACTTAATTTGTTTTTTATAGGTAATTGAGGTCGCTGACAACGAATCTGATAGTCAAACTTGGGGCAAATTTACCGTTTGCATGGTATTTACCCCTGAACCCACGAACTTCTTTCCACCATTTTGCAGCATCTGTTTATGCTACGCGCATGCACGCTGTAGCATAAACGACGGCTTCACCAAGCAAACTACGTTTGGGGGAGGGGATTTTTTTTTTCCAGGACATAGAATTTTCTAATTTTCAAAAATACATTATAGCGCTTTTTGGGTGGAAAATTTAAAATTAGCTGAAAAAGAAATAAAATAAGAAAAGGAAAGCACACCAAGTTGGAGTAGGAGGGGGGTAATTTATCTGTTTTTTTTTTTTATCTGGAACATCGAATTTTCAAATTTTCCGTAAGCAACGCACCGACATTTACCAATTAGAACACCATTTAACATTTTCCGAAGATTTTACTTTGTACATTGGGGGCGCGAGCGGGGGGGGCGGATGTGATGTTGGGGCGCGCGCGCGCCCCAACATCACCCCCCCCCAAATTAGAGTGGTCGGTGTTCTGTAGTAGCGTATCTGGATATTTACCAAAAAAAATATTGAGGTTTGGCTATAAATTCCTAAACTCATTTCACCTTAAATAATTTAGGTGACTGAAATAGGAATCTAATTGAATCTTTAATTTCCTGAATAGTATACGAGAATTCATTTTTCTTCGAGTTATATCGAATACATTAATACGGACTTTAGGGGCTTTTTTTGTAACGTTACTGTAAAAATTATTTTTTATTGTTACAAATTACGATGCTTTAAAAAAAGCAAAAATAAATTCTTGCGTTTTTTATTTACTACTGAAAACCATAACTTTAGTAAAGGTATTTTTTGTTTAAACAAAATAAAACATTTTCACTAAGAGTTAAGTAAAAATAATTATTTCATTATATTCTGCGATCATTATTTGAAAAATACTGCAATTTCCATTAAAATTCGTTAATTTTCTGATTTTTGGTGAATTTTTAAGTAAAGAGAGGAGTCAAAATGTGTATACACTTTGAGCGTCCGCATTCATTTCGCGACCACGTGTGGTTAATTTAAATTAAAGTTCAATCACATGGTTACATTATCAATAATCATGTAATTAAACCCATTGAAAATTTACCGATATTGTAAACACATTCTGTTTACATTAAGCCTGTAGTGTTTATTTAGTGATGCAATGTTGTCAACTGAGATTTTAAAAAAACCCGCGAGATCAGGAGAAAGAAATCTCCAGAAAATCGCTAGATTTTTAACTTATCGTCTTAAATTTTCAAAAATCGCTAATTCCCCCCCCCCCAAAAAAAAAACTCCATAATGTTTCGTGTTCTCTCACTATGGGTTTGTATTACTGTACACATAGATTCGAAAAAGTTGTCAAAAAACAAATATATAACAAATAAATGTTATCAAAGGCAAGATAAGTTACTTTTCTACCTAACTGGATATATTTTTCGTGTTTTTATTCAATGTAACATGTTTATTCAGCTCGAAAACCATACAGTGTTTACCGATGTATTGGAACATTCAAGATGGAGTCTGATTCTCTCTTTAACACGGTAAGTTTGGGAAAAGATGTTATAAATAAAAAACCGGATAAAATACTGTTAAAAACTCGCTCAATACATGTTACTGTGACATAGGTTGACATATATTCGGCGGGTTTTTAATAGTATTTTGTATAGTTTTTTATTTATAACACCTTTTTCCATACTTACGGTGTTAAAGAGGGTGTGAGACGCCATCTTGAAGTTTCGAATACATCGGTAAACACTGTATGTTTTACGAGCTGAATAATTATGTTACATTGAATAAAAACACGAAAAATATATCCAGTTTGGCAGAAAAGTAACTTATCTTGCCTTTGATAACATTTATTTGTTATATATTTGTTTTTTTGACAACTTTTTCGAATCTATGTGTACAGTAATACAAACCCAAAATCGATTTTATAGTGAGATTTCAGAATGGTTAGTCGAAAAAAAGGTGAAAAACAAAACAAATAATCAATAAATAATTGTTACCAAAGGCAATAAATGCTACTTTTTTTTACTTACATGAATGAGTTTATTTTATGTTTTAAAATATTTTCAAGCAATCTAATGCGGGTGTGTGGGTGCCAAATACCTCCAGATTTTCTAGAATTTCCCGCTAGATTGTAAACGAAATCTCCAGAACTAGCAGGAAAACCGCTAAATTGTCACTGGTCACGTGACAGGAAGCGGTAATAAATAATTGTCCCTAAATTAAAAAAAATGGCCTCTCGGTAAAAAGAAATCCACCTATTTATCATAGAAAAATTAAGTATAATGTTATAATTAAAAAGAAATATATAAAAACAGACATGGATATAGTAAACATATTCTACCAAAACGTGGAAGCCATCCGTCCAGTGGTTTTTTAGACAATTAATTCCGAACGAACCAACAGTTACATTTATATATATATATATATATATATATATATATATATATATATATATATATATATACATATATACATATATATATATATATATATATATATATATATCGAGAGAGAGAGAGAGAGAGAGAGAGAGAGAGAGAGTGGGAGAGGAAGAGAGAGCGAGAAAGAGAGTGAGAGTATTTATTTACTTATATATACTTCATTTTAAAAAAGATAAAAGTAAAATAATGTTATATATCAGTATGTGTGTATATACTGATCGGTTATGCAACGGTCTGTATAACATATACATGCGTACAGTCATTCTTTAAATATATATGTAAGCGTGAAATTGATAACAGAAATGTCGTTTAGTGCGTATACAAATTTCAATAGTTCATGTAATGTCGATTACACAATAAACATATTCTAGTAGACAAATGGCGAAACACCTCCTTTATGGTTCCATTCTCCTCTGGTGGTTGAAACGCTGTGAACGAAGTTACTTCCTTCCAAAGGAAACCCCAAAACAACACGTTATATACTTCATTTATTTGTTGTTCCGCATCTTGGAGTTTATAAACATTTTTCTTAAATTCTATATCCTCTAAAATTCGTCCATTACTACCTACGTAGACGTAAAAATAACGACCGATCCCAAGTCCAAACACCCAGTAAACTGCTGACTAACTGACTTTCCAGACTATTTACTTGAATATATCATAACAATTTCTTTCTTAGTAAAGCACTTTATGTGAACAGGTCAATCTTATTTTTATTGTTTATTGTAAATATTTATTCTGACTTAATCCCAAGCCCCTTGCTATCGTAAACTCTGTAAATATTTTATTGGGATTTTAAAAACTTTATTTATGTGTAAATTCCAAATTTGTTATTTTTCTAAATATTTTTCTTCCAACATTCTTCCTACTATTTAAATATTTTATATTTCAGTAATATTGCACATTAATTCGATCGTCAATTGATACCTGCAGTTTAATGGAAATACTAGAATTCAAGTCTGTAGGCTTAAAACATTATCCTGTGTGGTCCTTATATATAACAATTGTAACAGGATTGCGTCTTGGTGTGGTTATTGGGGAAGTGGCATTTTAATCTGTGCTCCTTGCGAGCAATGAACTAAATAGTTGTACTGCTTTTAAATCTCTGAAACAGCTACATTGTAAAGAGATGGTGATCCCTGTTTTCTATTTTACAATTTAAGATGAGATAATGTTACCAAGCTATATATTTGACTCCCTGTTTGTAATTGTCAATTTTTCAACAGTAAGTCGGCTTATGCAAGTGCTATATCTGCGATGAGTTGAATTTAGTATTCTTAGGAATTTCAACAACATAGTTTCCATTAATTGATAACACAAAACTTCTTTAGACTAATATATATATATACATATATATATACATATATATATACATACACACACACTATCTATACGCATGTTTATATATACACAAATACATATATATATATATGTATATATATATGTATATATATATTCGAAAGTTAATTTATTGATTACATAATTTAGTATATGTGCATAAAAGCTTTCCACAATGTAAGAAGTAAGTCTAATGATAAAAGTAGCAAATTTAATACCAACAATTGTAGATGAAACGAAGTAAAAAGTATTACACATTAGTACTATATACAGTATACATAAAGAGTACGTATCACAGTCTTCTGGATGAGTGTAAATACCAGACTTCTTCTTGTCCGTTCCATTCAGAACAGTATATATTCTCGATGACACGTCTGCTTTCCTCATGACTAAAAACATCGAGGGAGAGAGAGATAACCTTTACTTATTTCTCATGTCTAACTAGAGACTTTCTTACGCGACGTCACTTTCTCTTACATATCAACCTTAATTTTAACTTGTAAATTTCTTATTTTTCCCTTTTATGAATGATTTTTACATAAAGTCTACGTACCCGTTATAACTTGTTTTTGAAATACGGATCTTCAAGTTGAACTTACAAAGAAAAAAAGCCCAGAAAGATTAATTATTGAGGCAAAACATAATTCGATGTTTCGAACTCACACGAAAAAAAAAAAATTGACTAATCAAAATTCATGCTAATTTAATGCGATTTTTAATTTTATTGCTATTACGGTGCGTAACGATAATATTGTCGCCATAGAAAAGACGACATGATTCCATTTCCGTTTAATGAAAACCGGTTTTCGTTATTTAGCACACCATCTACTGGTTGGGTAGTTGTGTACAAATTCCAAGAACGATAGGAGCCTTCTATCATGTCTGGAAGTGACACAATGTTCAATGAACGAAATCGGAGATGCGCCGCTGTACAGCTCATTCTATCTATCGATCCAAGTTATGATAATATGACCATTGCTATTAACCTCAAAATGTATGACCTGATTGCTATTAATTACGAAGACCTGCCCAGCTTTATGAAAACAAAGTTTCCAGCCACGGTTATGGCCTTTGGTGTAGTTTCAAGTGATGCCCATATCATGCCACCTACCATCTTCGGAGTCGGCTTGAAAATCAACACCGAACCGTACCTGGATGTGCTGAAGAGTGTGGTAATCCCCTGGTGAAATCAGGTGGTCGCTGGCAAACCCTCGGTGTGACAGCAGGACTCGGCTCCGGCCTACAAGTCTAAAGGGACGCAGGCTTGGCTTCAGAAGTGCTACAACTTAGTACCCTTCTCTCATTGCATCTCTCTTTCTCACGACCTGAACCCGCTCGACTATTTTGTTTGGTCATGTCGAGAACATCACCAACATGACCTCCCACAACACTAAAGCCATCCTGAACGCCGCCATCCGCCGAGTATTCGTCAAGCTCCCGTGACGCTTGTAGAAAATGGATGTTCCTTGTTCCGGACCTGTATCGAGAGGGTGATTTGAGTTAAAGGCGGTTACATTGAATAGATGCCAGCTTTATAACAATCAAGTTACCTGAAACTCTGTAGTGTTGTTTTAAAATAAATCTGTAGTATTGTTTTAAAATAAATCTATAGTGCGACATTTTTATCGTTCCATCCTGTAGTAGTTCTTTCATCAACTTGTAGTGGTAAAATATGTTTTTCTATATCTTGTTATGTGTATCAGTCTGTTCGTTGCGCAACCTTTATACCAAAACATTAGGAGCAACAGACCTGAAATATTTGGTTTGTTTGTAAGTGACTTTTTTGGCATGGCTCATAATCAGAAAACTACGAACGTTTAAACGCTTTAAATCGTCTTCATAAATTCTGAGTATCCTATCAATATTAATAGTATTTAGTTTGTATATCATTTCAATGAAGTCGCTTGGTGTAATTTTAACGAACACAGACTATGGGATTGTTGTATCGTGGACACTTAATCATTTTCAGTAAAACCATTGGAAAAGTTACTTTTTTTACACGGGGGTCACCACTTATCAAGGCCCAGGGGCCACTCGAAGATAAAGTTTAATGGGTATACATTTGATTTTAGCTTAGTAAAAATTAGTTGGAATTTTATCACTTGAATTACTTATGGGGACGGTTTAATAAGAAGTTTTCACGTTGGACGTCAAGACAATCAGATTGTAGTCAGCCAGAAAGCAGGCAAACGGAATAGAGTTCGACAGGCGAGCAGTTCTAAGAAAGAAGCCCGGCCCATGGAATCTACGTTTAGGTGTAGGCACAGATAAAGAGTGTGAGAAATTGTTGATAGTGGTTCTAGCTAGATGAGTGTTTTTCGTGGAAGTCTGGCGAGGAGTGGGGCATAGATTGAAGTTCAGATGAGTAACTAATATAGATCCATATATCCTCACTCCAGCTTATATAAATAAATAAAAACTTTTTTCTCACGATTTAAATCTATTATTTTTTTCGTGTTTATTATTTAAAAAAACAGGAAATTTTTAGGTGCGGCCATCTAAACTGCGCGTTTATCGATGCAAATGCGATTTCACACATAAATTTTACTGACAGACGACGTGCGATTTCAGACTTAAGTTTATCAAAAAACAACAGAACAGATGATAATTCAATTGAACGTTTAAAATAATCTTTTGCAGACAAATTAAATTTCTATTTTAATGTTTAGACCATGGCAGATCAACAAAGATAATATTTAAAACTTAAGCTTGACAGAAAAATAAAAATGCTATTTCAAACTTATGTGCAAGAGGGCGATAAAAATACTAGTTAACAAATAGCAATGAGATATCAAAGATAAAATGATATTTAAAATTATTTTATTTCATGAGAGATAAACGAAATGCTATTTATACTTAAGTCATTAAAATAACTTTATCAGAAGAGACAACGAAAATGCTACTTCAAGGATGTGCATGACAGACAACGAAAATATTATTTCAACGATGTGCGTGACAGAAAATCAAAATGCTATTTAAACGATGTGCGTGGGAACAACGCAAAATCTATGTCAAATTTAGGCGTAAGAAACGAGAAAGTACTATTTTAACAGTAAGCGTGGCAAACAAAAAAAATGTTTATTACTAATTAAGCATGACAGTTAAACAAAGTGTCTTGTAAAGCAGATAAATATAGAATAGTCCCTTCAATGTGTGAGTTTAACGATAAGAATATTATTAGTTTGGTTTGTTTGACTAATTCGTATAACCGGTGCTTTTTCATTCTTGCAAATAGTAAAAGTTTTTCATTCTCATCTAGGAAATCTCGAAACAAAATGTTGTTATTCTCAACTTAATTGTTACGAAATAAAAGAAAATGATGTTTTTAACGTGTGACAAAGCAATTATAATATTATTATTATTCCATTATTAACTTAAGTGTTATGGATTAAAAAAACAGCAATTTGAAACTTCATCGTGATAGACTAACGAAAATTTTAATTCAAAATAGATTCAAACAGACCGGTAAATACACACACACACACACACACACACACACACACACACATATATATATATATATATATATATATATATATATATATATATATATATGGAGAGAGAGAGAGATATGTATTTATATATATATATAGTAAGTTATGAAAAAATATATGGCCATTATAAAATATATAGTCATATATATTTTCCTAACTTACTACTTAGCTCTATGTATGTATCAAACACTGTTGAAGTAAATACTGAAAATTTACGCATAAAATTATATATTTGTATATTAATTTATGTGATTTAATGAAATAGTTATATATATATATATATATATATATATATATGTATGTATGTATGTATGTGTGTGTGTGTGTGTGTGTGTGTGTGTGTGTGTGTGTGTGTGTGTAAAGTTAAGTTTGTCTAAGTGCCTGTGTGTTTGTCTCTCTCAAAATTTTCAACGTGTATCTCGTGCGATACGAGGCGGGTAAAATGGTTGTACTTTTTATGGACTATTGCTAAAGGATTAATTTTTAAAAAACTGGAAATTGGTAAACATAAAGCGCTCTTGTACGCATGTGTAAATATACGTTTATACGTTAAAGTTGGTCAGTTTTTACTTATGTCTTATTCGAATGACGATAGCTCAAATGATAACAACTACGGTTGGAGCGTTAGATGTTTAAGTTTCAATTTTAGCTGATGGCTCCCATGTTTGTTTGTTTTGTTTTTTCAATTTTAAAATTCTTACTATCTTGTAGATACAATGCCATAACCATTAGAAAATTGCCTCTGTAATAATTAATGCGAAATCTGCATATAATATTTAAGTGTATTTTACGACTAAGAGCGTCTTGATAGTATTATATAAACGCTTCAATAAATACGACCGATAAAAATCCATTTCTAACTTAAGTGCGACAGACTAATGAAAATGCTGTTCCAAAGTTAAATGTGACAAATCGACGAGAACATTATGTTAAAATTAAGCGTGACATACGAAAAGACGAACAAATGTCCTTTACAGCTTCTTTGAAGCATCTAAAATAAGATACGTCCATTCAAATTGAGCGATTAACGAGTAAAATATTATTCTAAACTGTCATGCGACAAACTGGTGGACGACACTTCTCATAAGAATGCAGAATCGCAACTGAAAATTCGTTGTAAAAAAAAAAATATGTTGCAAAGTCTTCAATTGAAGATATGTTAAGACGGTATCTCGAGATGAATTATGAATATATGTTGTAGTTAATCTGTTTAAGATTTCACCGGGGACGCCTCATAGATTGTTGCTTCTTTTACTCCTTTCTTTTCCACAGAAATAAGACTTGATCTTTAAGATTAGGGATTTATTCTATTTTTTTTTCACGAGTTTCATTTTTGAAGCGACAAAAGAACAGCAAACAAAAACTGAAATCGAATTCTCGAATTTAATTTAAAGTGTTGTTTCTGTAAAACATATCTAATAAAATAATTCGTTTATCATCGCGTATATAACCGTGCAATGAACAATGTCTTTGTTTTACGGCATGCCTACAATTTCAGGTTATTTTTGCTTTTAGTACACACGTGGATTGTAGATTAATTTGCTTTGTGGGCGTACAATGATGCAAGAGAAGTAAATATACACGATATAATAGGAACACAAGTTTGACTGATGGCAGATTATTTTTTATTAGCACATGATAGTCGAAAGTTTACATAACAAATTCTTCAAGACTTGCGTCCTCTAAACGTAATGCTAGAAAACATTGGTAAGCCACAATAAGTGGCGATATTGAAAAGTTGCCTATGACTAAACATGGAGGAAAAAGTAGAAGCAGCTACCTTTCTGGTACGAAGTAAAATTTATAGACATATAAGAATGGTTGAGAATAAAACGACTACAGTAACAGCGCTGAGTAACAGTGACCTCTTAAGTAGAACTAGTATCAAATCTATTAGAATATGAATATCATTAATTAATCTATAATATAAATATCGTCTGTCTGTTTAAATGTATGTATGTATGTTTGTATGTCTGCCTAAAACATTCAACAGAGGCCACGGATTTTCACGAGATCGCTATCGTTTTGAAGGTCTACCATTCGGACAACAAATATCGAAAAATTGGCGAAAAACATTAATTCATTCACCTTTAAGTGGGCACTTTTCTACAGAGAGTGGTCACTTTTATCGCCGATATTTTCGAAAATTATTCCCTTCTTTCGATCGACTAGTCTTAATTTAAACATTCGTCACTTATAGTTTGGCGATAGGCGCAACTGCAAAGACGCCACATTTCTCCCACTTTCACATTTTTTCTTTCATTCACGGCACCGGTTCGAGCCTTTCTTACTGCTTACTAAATGTTTCTTTTTTTGGCTCAACACACTTCCAAACACTCGGGCACGCCGGACACCCAGGCCAGTAAATAAACGATAAACATACAATTAAATTAAATCAAACTCTGATGTAATAAAATAGACACGAATATTTCCCTCTACAAAAAAAAACAACATAATTTTGCAAGCGCATACAGCACACATAAATGCAATGTAATCTGCCTTCTAGCCAATATGCGATGTAGGTTTTACGCATATTATCAATCGCTTTCGTTCGTTAAAATGGAGTAATTCCTACGAGAGTAACATTCCAGAACAAGTCATACTCATCGGTGGCTGCACTATATTTACTCACTAATTATTTTCACCTCTTCCTCTCCCCGACGAGACCAGAAAAGTTTTTAGATACGTAAGACTTCTTGCACTAGCACCTTCCGTGATTAAATTTTTTTCCAACACATTTAACATTAGTTCTTTACTCTACAATGCTTTAAATGAAGATCCCTCCTTTCACATGTTCCGGTCGATTTTGTTGCCAAAAATACATTAGAATAGCATTTTGTTATTGTTTCTGTTTTCGTGTAATAAAAATAAATTAAGAATTTTGCTTTGTATCGTGTATCGGATATATATTGCACCTAAAAAAAAAAAAACAGGCTCCTTCAGTCTAGGACAAACTAAGGATACTCACGAAGGGTTGCCTGTGCGTGAAATTTTTGTGGTAGGGGTGCGCAATCTTCAACCACACCTCTCCTGAGACGACCTTGTTTAATACCAGTGGTAAGTGAAGCACAGGACAACTGGAAAAATATGCTGAGATAACGGAGAAGCACATACAGCGCCTAGAATTCCCAAATGGCCACCCATCTGATACTAACCAGGCTCAACGTTGCTTAACTTCGGTGATCTGATGAGAACCGGTGTGTCAACGCGATTATGCATATATATATATATATATATATATATATATATATATATATATATATATATATATATATATATATATATATATATATATATATATATATATATATATATATATATATATATATATATATATATATATATATATATATATATATATATATATATATATATACTAGTTGTACCCTGCCACGCGTTGCTCTGGCTCAAATTGGCGCAATGGAAAAAGTTCAAAAATGAGAACATGCATATTTCTTATAGGTTTAATTTCCAATTTCGTATAGGTACCAAGTTTTTGTTGTTCCATTTTCTTAGCTGATATAGAGATTTTCTGGTTTGGTGAATCTTGAACACGTAGCATTTATTGCCCATGTGAAAAAACAGTCAGTGTTTAACCGTAAGCCACACAACTGTAAAGATTGTTCCCTGAGCTTTGTTGATGGTTATAATCAACAAAGCTCAGGGAACAATCTTACAACAATAAAATTGGAAAGTGCAATTTCCTAAAGTGCAATGGTGTATCCGGTGGAATCATAGGAATTCGTGGAATGAAGATATGTTCACCTGTTGAAGGTCCTGTTAAGATTATAATTTCTATGATATTGATTGTTATTTTTTCACTGCAAGCCATATGCCATTGCAAAGCTTGGATTGGTTTATATTTCACAAGATGATAATTAGTACGCCAGTTTTCAGCTTATAATAAATTGAAATCTGCCTACAATGTGGAGTCATTCAACAAACTCGAAAACTTTCTACTCTATACAAGGATTACAACGACACGCGCATACCATAAATCCATATCGTTTCATTGTATATCGTTTCATTGTGTCCACTTCCATTTCACTTATTTTCTTTATCTATGCCCCCAAAAAGATGTAAATAATTTTTAAATATATTTTCTTTGTATATGCTAAATTACAATATCATTTCGAATTAGATCTAATACTTGCTAATGACTTACCCTCTGAGGAGATGAGCCTATATCGAAAATAAACGGGTTAAAGAAAAAAATATACAGGTATTCTTTATTCAAACAATAAATTTCTACTCTGAAAATTGATGCTTTTTCTGAATGAAATTTAAACAAAGAAACTATAAATTCTATTTGCTCTATCAAGTATATTGAGCTATTCTCTTTTTAGCTGGGATTGTCTTGTATAATATTACCTCCAAAAGATATTTTATAAGACTCGATACCACACGATTAATTAATCTGTGTTCCTTTTCATCATAGGATTCTGATATATATATATATATATATATATATATATATATATATATATATATATATATATATATATATATATATTCGTCGGAATTTTTAACCTTTAAAACTATACTAGCCTGCGTGCCTGACGTTGCCCGGTTGTTTTGAGGTGTGTGTTAAGCAAAAAAAGAAAAGTGGTAATAGGCAGGCAGGCTCGAACCCGTACGCGAAGAAGGAAAAGAACGTGAAAAAAAGTGACGTCTTTGCTGTTGTGCCCATCGCCAAACTGGAAGTGACATTGGTTTAAATTAAGTCTAGACAATCGAAAAGAGCCGATGACTTTCGAAAATATCGACGAAAAAAGCGATCCCCGCACTGTAGAAAAGTGCCTAGTTGAGAGTGAAGGAATTAATGTTTTTGGCCAATTTTTCGATATTTTTCGTCCGAAGGGTAGGGCTCTAAAACGATACCAATCTCGTGAAAATCCGTGGTCTATGTCGAAAGTTTTAGGCAGATATACAAATATGATGCATGATGATTGCAACGTCTTGTCAGCCGAGTGCCAATCCCTCAGACACTTAAAGTTCATGAGCCAAAAAAATGACTTCCATCGAAACAGGACCATTTTAATAGACTGAGGGAGTATCTATACACAGATGATGTTACAGAGTCTTAGCTTTGTATGACATCTAAGTCTCTCTCTCGGTTCAAAATGTTGACATCCAGCAACAAGCAAGAGCAAGATAGCCAGCAACAAGATAAACTGCAGACCAGCTTAATGCGAGTACTGGTCTTCCGCTTTATGTTTTTTTTAATCAGAGATTTGCTTCTCCCAGGTTAGAAAGGTTGCCTTCACCACGGCTTACGGGAGCCCTCTCTACCCCAATAACACACACATACATACACACAAACACACACGGTGCTAGTTGGCCGTTGACCCCGAAAAAGGGTTCATTCGCCCTTTGAAAAGTTTTGTTTTTAATACTTCAGGGAGACTATCCACCCTCCTCACCAAACAAGTCCGGTGGGGGAACCAGTTTAGTCGCCGGTAACCCGACCATGAGGCAGGTATTACTGGGTTACATGGTACCAATAGCATATGACATTACCTGACATATAAATATACATACATACATTTAAACAGACAGGTGAGATTTATATTATAGATAAAAAAACTTATTTAATTTTTATATATTATGTCATTCGTTGGAAAACTATTTAGTCAGTAGTCCAATGAATCCAAATAATACGGATTTTCATTAAAAGAGATTATTTATTTAATCAGATTGTTTTCTTGAATCCATGTTTTTAATAATGGAATCCACGTTTTAAACAGATCTGAGGAGTCTGAGTACACCACCGGCGGACGTTGAAGAGCTAAAGTCACTTCCGGTGACACTCACTGCCGTTACCTTGTGATATTTTGACGAAGTAGGATGCGTTTAAATACTGTTTCAATGGGGACAATGTGACCAGATGTAGAAAGACGGGTAATCCATTTATTCATATCTCTCTCTTTCTCTTTCTCTCTCTCTCTCTCTCTATATATATATATATATATATATATATATATATATATATGTAGTCATCGACATATAGTCCTGTTTCGTTGTATCACAACTCATCAGTGCCGCTAGACCAGCATCTCTCCTAAGCCAACAGTTGAACCTAGAACCGTCGTGTTGACAGTCGGCAGTTCTGCCACTCGCCTATGGAATTGACGCCCGTAAATAACTCGTCGGAATGTCTATTTAAATAGACACCCGCCACCACTTTTATAGTGCTCAAATCGTCTGTTCGTAAACAAACAAACAACGAGCTTCGCATTTTCAGCCAATTAAGTAGCGGATGAGATTATTTACGACAGTGTCCTACCCAAAGAGGGGGGGCTTAAATATATTTGTAGTCATCGACATACAGTCCTGTTTGGTTGTATCACAACTCATCATATATATATATATATATATATATATATATATATATATATATATATATATATATATGATGAAAATAATGGAAATAGTATTCCGACAAAATAGACAAAATAAAAAGGAACAAACCGTATTATGTGTTCATCAACGTTTCGTTTCGTCTTAAAAATAATAAAGACGAAACGTTGATAAACACATAATACGGTTTGTTCCTTTTTATTTTCTGTCTCTCTCTCTCTCTCTCTCTCTATATATATATATATATATATATATATATATCCTCTCTAACACTTTAACACACCTATATGCATACGAAAATAACCTATAGTTGTGATTGTTCTTTGTTGAAAATAAATCTTGTTTAAAACCGAACACTAACGCCCCCGTGAATTTGTGTCAGCAGATGATCGACAATCTTGGTTTACAGTTGTGTATAAAGAATTTATTCATACTCCGTAAGAGAATATAAAACTCGTATAGGTTAATATACAAAATAAATGCAGACACATTTTCCTGTTGTTTCCATGCGTTTTACACATTCTCGGCAACTGTCAATTATTTTTAATGATTTCTATATAAAACGCATTTAAATAATCGCTGTCGTCAACATTAAAAACGATGTATGACTTGACAGTAACGACACTTTTGATAAAAGGCGCCGTTTTGTTTTTGAATAATCAATTAGATTTGATTTAAAATTGCATAAAATAGAATAAGTAAAAATACGAAATATTGTGTCGCCCTTTCTTATTATTAGCAATAAAATCTGGAAGTGTGGGGGTTCAAATAAAGAGTGGAATCTGGAGATATGTTATACAGAACAGCACTTAAGTGTCATATTAAACAATAAAATTGACAATTAATTCAGAACTAGCTATATCTACTATCTTTCTTATTTTTCCCCGCCTCTCTCTCTCTCTCTCTCTCTCTCTCTCTCTTTCTCTCTCTCTCCCTCTGATCAGGAATTCAAATGAAATCATATTCATAATCAAGGTAAAATAAAATGTCTCCAATAAATTCTATGATAAATCAATGATTGTGTTGATTTCGTATTTGAGAAGCTACAATAATTGAGGTTTGCGTTCGCGTAAAACATCCAAAAAACAGTAAAGTTGACTTTATAATTTTATTTTAAACTAGACTATTCGTTTCCCAGCGTTGCCCGGAAATAAAGTTAAGTGACGAAATCATAATAATACTGTTAATACTACTAATAATGTTAAGGATTAAAGCAATGCTGAGAAAAATATGATACAAATACTGATGATACTACTGATAGAAATACTCACAATATTACTAATAGAACTAATCATAGCGATAAAACAGTACCATTAAGTCGAATGGTTATAAACGAAATGACAATAACATTCATAACAGTAAGACAAATAATAATCATGAGATTAGTAAAAACATTTTAATAGTAGTAAAAATAAGAACAGTAATAATAAAACAAACATAATACTACCACTACTAGTAAGAATACTATTAATACTGTCACTACTACTAAGAATACTGATACTAATAATGATAATAAATCAAAATAATAATAAAAACAAAAAAGCATGAAAAATGTAGAAAAATCAAAATTGTACTATAACTAAAATTAATAGCCACAATAAAACGAAAATGACCACCATCTACAACAGCAACAACAACAACAACAATAATAATATTATTAATAATAATATTATTAATAATAATAATAATAATGATGATGATGATAATAATAATAATAATAATAATAATAATAATAATAATAATAATAATAATAATAATAATAACGCGTCACGGAATGACTCCTGACTACTTTTGTTGTTTAACATGTGTTAGGTAAAGCTGTTCATGTTAAGAATGGCTTACTAAATAATCATCCGTTAAACTAACAATGTTATTATTTAGAACGTCGTTCTTACATGGATAAGAGAAGGGGCTAATCTAACTATTCTGTACTGTCACTTAACAAATTTATATATAAAATTAGGAAAGTAAAACTCTCTCTGAATGTTATATATATATATATTATATATATATATATATTTCTGTGGAAATGCATTTCCTTATAAAATATACAAATTCTTATTTAAAAAGCTCAATGTAATTACAATATAATTCACTATATATATATATATACATATATATATACATATATATATATATATATATATATATATTCCCTATAATAATTATTAAATACCTACAACAGTAGTGTTTCCTCCTTTCGGGAATCATCAGTGTAGGGTGTCACGATTAATACCAGTCGATAGATTCGAAGCCGGCAAAAGAAGTCATCTCTGGCTTCATTAGCAGTGACCTAATCCATTTGACTACCGTTAACCGCGGGAAATATTGTTGAAATTTAAACATATTTTTATGCCTTTTAACGTCTACCAGAGTGATCTAATCATTACATGACGATCTGCGCACAATAGCTAAATTGACGGACGTTTTATTTCAACTGAAAGTGCTATATATATATATATATATATATATATATATATATATATATATATATATACATGTGTGTGTGCGTGTGTGTGTGTGTGTTGAGAGAGAAAGAAAGAGAGAGTGATAATGTTAACACTTTCCGGATACAATAAATAAATAGCACAGGACCTTCTCTGCATAAGGACCGTTAAGTTCAGTATTTCAGAATCCATAAATCATTAAGAAAGGAAACTATTTTTGATACGAAACAAAACATAATTCATGCATATCATTATGTGATTTCAGTAAAGCAAATATTCGCTTTTAAAACTAAAAATTTCCTAATTGGTTTTGCTTTTACCGGTTTGAATAGTTCTGAAACAAAAAAAAATAATTATAATATTTGCTCGAGTCTTTGTTTTGTGAAACATTCGCCAATGGTGTATGTTTTCTACGAATGGTAATAAGCAACACAAAATGCCGTTGTAACATTTTACAAAAGTAATCAAAGTCAAAGAGAAAAAATAGATTAATTTCCTTCTGGGCCTCCGTACATATTGGATGAAAATAAAAAATGACGGGTGAAAAGCGTAGAGAACATGTAAATATAGTGTAAATAGGTGTGATTTCTTTTTTTATAATAAAACGAAATGATTTTATTAAGATATGTTTTATATTCTCAAAAAGAAAATTAGCAATACGATATGCAATAATAAACTTGTGTATGTGATACTGCCACTGCGAGTGTTTTTGTATTTCACATGTATGAAAATAAAATGAATTCCTAATATGAAAATTGACTGTTTCAAGTGTCTACATTGAACTGACTATGACGGTGTATTCCGTAAGTAAGTAGAACCAAGCAACACAGGGGTGAATTCGTTAATTTGAGTTTCTAGGCTAAGATTAGTATGTATTAAATTAATGTATCTAAAATTTCGAACTCTTTTTTCGGTGGCATGTGAGTATGTGGAGCGAACTTTTAATCGCTTCACATATTCACATGCCACTGAAAAAGACCCGGTGATTTCGGGTTCCGTGAATTGAGTAAATTTAATGGGGTTGAAATATTTGCTAGTACCTCTGTGGGATTACGTATCTAAAAGTGAGACAAATGGTGGAAATGGTGCGTGTAAGAGATTTGCATAACAATCGCCGCATTGTTTTCCTATAATGTCGAAAGTGCATAGAAATAATCGACTTCTTATATAGAGAGTTTAGTATGAATCAAAAGTAAAATAAAATGGCAATATGAAGTTACAGAGTTGGAGACACTACACGATAAATAGATGCGATTCATTGTTTGGAAATATCAGAGTTTTGCGTCAACAGTCTTTTGAAAAGCTTACACACGTTCAGCATCGCTAGAACCTCTGATGTGTTATGGTTTGGGCTGGGATTTTTGGAACTGAAAAAACTCCCCATATTTTGATAGAGGAAAGAATTTTATCAATCAAGAAACCTACTGAAAGAATATCATGGATGCTGTAGTATTTTCTTTAGCTCAAGGATTACTTACAGGGCTAAAGGAATTCAAAACTGGCATGGCGTCAATTTCGTCAACCAGTTAAGAATAGCCTCCGTATACGCCATGTAAAAGTAGAATACATACATGAGTTGTTTTCGAACTAAGATCAAAAGTGTAACACATGTTTTGTCCCAGTGAAAAATAGTGTTAGATTGTTTAAGCATTTTAAAACCTATCAATAAAACATTATTTTAAGTTATCAGCTTTGCATATAAATTTTAGCTAAAACGATCACCAATTTCCGAGTTAATGTCAACCCAATTATTAAGGACATATAACTAAATTTATTTAAATTTCGTTAAGTGAGAAAATATGTTAGGAAATTAAATAACTTCCTTATATCTACTACTAACTCTAAAAATTAGTAGCAATAGTCTTCTCTTTTCTCTCAATATTATTATTTAAACTTA
The DNA here is from genome assembly GCF_053919585.1 of Euprymna scolopes. Lineage (NCBI taxonomy): Eukaryota > Metazoa > Mollusca > Cephalopoda > Sepiida > Sepiolidae > Euprymna > Euprymna scolopes. Next base: position 133,913,237 of record NC_136483.1, on the reverse strand, counting down.
TCATTCCTCTCAAGTCCAGATAGCAACAGAATAACCCAAGACAAAAAAAAACGTGATTATAGTACTATTCAGCAACAATTTTTTTTTTAAAGTTGCATTCAGGATTAACTTTGTGTCATACTCCAAAGGCACACTCAAACAATACTAAATGGATATCATAACGTATTGTGAAAAAAAACAGGGTATGATAAGCTCTAATGCATCGTTATTCAAACAGGATACAGATTTTAACTCATTGCGAAACATGGTGGATACAACGTATAACTAATACTATTCCTTCAGAGTTAACGTCGTTTAAAGCATTACAAGAGTATACAAACGTTAACATAACTATACTAGAAAAGGAACATCCTCTAGTTTAATGCCTAACTTATATTCAGCTATAATAAATATAAGTTGGAAAAAGCATTTTTGTAAGGCATAAAATAGTTAAACAAAATGTGATTTTTAATAAAATTTAATGACTAAGATAAAAGATTTGATTAAAATTTATTGGTTTTCAAAGTCCATTTTTATAAACTTTACAAATTCATGTATAAAAAATGAATTTTAATTGTATCTAAAAATTACCTGGGATTTATTTTACGTTATTTACGCTTTTCAGGTTTAATTTAAATTACATTTTAACACCCTACTTTGGAAAATTCAAGGAAGTGCACTTACAATTTTTATCTTAATTTTTCGAGAGTATAAAAATATTTTATTGAATCATGTTTTTTAACTTGTATTTCATTATTTAAGATTATACTTTATTTATATTTTTAATTTTTAATTTGACAAAATGAATATGACAAAATTAATATGCGTTTATATGCCTGTAACAAGTGAAAATTATTTTTTGTTTTAATATTCTACTTAGTTAAAAAAATAAAGTTATTTTTAATAAAATGATTGAAATTTGTTTTAAAAATGAAAAAATAAAACAGAAAAGGATATACAATTACATTTTCTCTTCTGTCACTTTGTCTTATTTAGTTTTATTCCTCTTTTGGATATCTATTTTCCTATTTTCTCTCAGCTTTCAAAGATATTCTATCTGAGCACGGTTCGATTCAATATAGACTTAATAGAAAAATCATATTATAACACAAACCAGCTGTATTTAGGGCATTGAATATATTTGGATTTAGTATCTACAACGTTCCAAGAGGCCATTCTGCATTATTACGCACACGTGTTATATCTAGTGATTGAACACTATTTTGTGTAGCATATACCATTTACCGAGTGTCCAACTATATTAATAATTATTATTGCGCCAGAGTTTTCTTCAGATTATTTACTTCTGTTGCAACAAAACTGTCTTAATAAGCATGCTTAATATATTTCTTTTTAAATTATTTCTTTATTTATTTTCATTTTCCTTACATAAATTTGTTTTAAAATCAGGCTTGTCTACTTTCAAGTAAAATATAATGAATAAAACATTTCATAAGTACGCAGTACAAAACACTCAGGAGGCTCAGGGACGTTAGTGAAATCCCTAAATAAAATTTAAAAGGCCTTCAAAGAACTACTAATATCAAACTTCCAACCACGAAATGATAAAGTATTTAAGTTGGCACTGAAAGAATAAACTCAGGAAACCTCTAGAGAGTTGTTAGGAAACTTCAAGAACCAAAATAAAGAATTTTATTTTAGATTAGCAGACAAATTATTTTGCTACGTGATCATTGGAAGAAAAATCTAGAGCCCCACTAAAGCTCTTAATTAAAATCATTTATGGATTCTAACACACTAAATTATTTTACTTGCATTATTTATTATTTAAAATATAAACTACTCGATGAGTCTATATGTTTTTGTACGACCTTTTCTTTCAGTTTTGCTAAGAGTTTTTCTGTTTGTTTAAATATATATTCTGTATAACTTTATTTCTTATTTCAAAATAAATCCACTAGAGATTTTGTACGCTTTTTTTTTTTGCTTTTATTTTTTTCAAATGTGTAATATTCTGTACAAGCACCTTATTTCTTTTTTAAAAATAAAACTACTCGATGATTTCTTGTGGGATTTTGTTGTAGAAATTTTTTTTCTTCCTGTCACAGGTAAGATTTTGTTTATTCTCCTATATGGTAGTATTCTGTATATATACCTTATTACTTTCCGTCACAAATAAAACTTTGCTGGTTTTTCGTATGAATAAAATTTGGAAAAGTACCTTTTTTTATTTATGAGTAACGCACCTTGCCTTTGGTGACGATAATTTTTTACATTACATTTATTTGTAAGAAAAATACTTTAAAATAAGTTAAAATACAAAAAACTTACCAATATAAGTAGAAAAGTAACTCATATTGCCTTTGACATGCAAGTACGTAATGTTTTCCGCTGAAATGCGTAGGTTTGAAAAATTAATCTACACAAGGAGGCCTCCAGAGCACTAATAAAACCACGTTTCTACCTACCATTTGGCCCATTATTATTAAAATGACCTTAATTAATATGACAAATAAACTAACGTCGTAACAATGCTTGTCACAGTTTTAATTAGCAATTAGTAGTATAAATAGTTGAGGGGGGGTTCACTACCTATTCGTGTATTTGTGTTTCTTTTCCGTCTGTATTTCTCTTCCTACTCCCACTATGCAAAAATTTCATTGTATGTATTGTCTTTAAAATGAATGCATTTTAAAACTTCAAAATAGTAACTTTTAAATAACATTTTCTGGGGCAATACTTCAAATCCACTAGCGAACAGAATCTGTAAATTGATATAAGGCACCTGTTTTTATAGGTTTCATTGCAGTCAAAAAACAACGAGAAAAATCGAGACAAAAATTTAAAACATGGAAAAACAAAAAAAATTTAAGAAGTAGTCAACTATATCCTCACAAACAAAAGCGGCTATTCGTTAGGCATAAGTAGTAGCAAACATTTTATATCCTAGCACTTTCGTGCGATGACAATAACCTTGAATCTCTTAACGCCCTGATTAAGCTCCCAGCTTGCCAAACCATATAGGCATCAATTTGAATCTCCCTGAAGTTTCAAATGCATGGGTTTTAAATTTCGTGTTTGAAAAAAAAAAAGCATTAAATTTAGCGTAAAAGTTTCATATGTTGTCAAGTGTTAAAATGTATATTTACTGAACATTCTTTTAAAATACTATTTTTTTACACTTCATTTTGTGAAAATGGATTCAGAAACATTTTTCAAAAGTCAAAAACGGAGAAAAACTCTTCAAATCGACCAATAATATATCGCAACGTCACTAATTAAGTGTTCAATCATCCTCACAAAATGGCCGCTAATTTATGCGATGTTCACGTTCTTCCCTGAAAGATTACCTCATTTTAATCGAATTTATTCTCGACTCTTTCTGATTCAATTTAGATCGGTTATCCACTCGATCTTGAAAAACATTCATGTGAAACTGTTTTAGTCGCCACACAATTTGTTTATTTTAAATCCTCTAAACACTTTAAACAGTTTCATGTCGTTAACTTTATTTTTACTATTTTTTTCGCAACTCTATTTACTTTGTACCTTTTTTAACAAGTTTTCGTAAGGTGAGATTCTTTTGTTTAGATCAGAGATCTTTTTGTTTTAGTAATGCCGTTTTCAGAGAAAAATTCCTCACTATCTTTAATCACAGCTGAACCTTGAAAAAAATATATATCCAACAGAGTGTATGCTATTTCTGAAACGGTTGTTTCCCCAATGTTGACTGTTGTGCAGATCAAAGAGGTCCATCGCTCTCAAAGAAGAGGGTAATTTATTGCAAACGGCCTGTGGCATCCCACGGGGGGATGCTGACAAGACTGCCCGGACACTTTTATCATATCAGAATGGCGCTGATTTTCAGTCAGGGTGCTGACTTTCAATCTCACTTTCCAACCCTTGTGTCTCACCGTCGGAGAGACATAAATACGGAATAGCCAACAGCGATCATGCCATTTTTGAAATGACATTTTTCCCTGTTGATTGCGGTAAATTCCTGGTCTTGTGTAGTTTTAAGAGATCCGCATTCCCAGGCTTTACCCCATCTTCTGAAGAAGGGGTTAATTTATTGTTAATCACTTGAGGCATTTTTATTGATGAATGTCGACAGAGATGGCCAGGCATTTTATTGCAGAGCATAGTGCTCTTTCTCTAGGGTACTGGATTTTCAATCCTACCTTCCGACTCTTGTGTCACACCTTCTCATCGTGGGAGAAGGTTAAATACCTAGGCTCTGGTTGATGAATTACGTGAATCTTGAATTCTTATTGATATTTTATTAATACCAATTAGCATACTATAATATTTTAGATTATAATATAAGTACCCGGATTTCAAATAATTCCACTTATTCATATAGACAACCAGTTACTTCGAGTCGATTCTATTACTATTTACATTTGTACTTGATAAAAAGCAAACTACGGAAGACCAAAAAGCCAAAAAAAAAACTCATTTTTCAGTGACGAAAATTTCAATGTATTATTAACGCTGAGGCTGGCCAGTACCAGATGGGTTACCATTTGTATGAGTTTGGTTTTTAATGTGTATGTGTGGGGGGGCAAGGCTCTCCAAATGGGGAGGGGGCAATTTAAAGCAGAATAAAAAAAAATATTTCAGCGCGTTTGGTCCACCGTAGTCGAAAGGCGGCAAACGTTTCCAAACTTGATCGAAAAAATAATGATATTTTTAACACAAGGGCACAATATGTATCGATTTTTTTTATCGATTCTTCAACGCATGCCCTGTTTAATAATGGTCATGCATTATTCGGCTCCTAAAAAGAAATTGTTAATTTATTTATCAAAGATTTTAAAATGTCTTTTTTCGTATAAATAGTTTTTTAAAAATTTTTGCTTGTTTTGCTTAACTTAAATTAATTATTTTACCTAACATATTCACCGAATTTCACACTTCAAAACTCAAAAGCGGGATAATTAAACACAATCGAAGTTCTGATATTCAGACATCAAAATAAGGTATGCAAACAAGTTTTTTTTAATCTATAATCCCGTTCCTTACAACAACATAATATGTTTTGTTAAGTTTGAGATGATTATTTTAAGCATATTTGGAACCCCCTCAAAACAAGGGGGTGTTGTAAGTAAAAAAATATATATATAAATATTGTTTATAAAAAATAAGTACACTGTTATAAAGTTCATTCTTCTCTTAATAATCGTTGAAAATTTCGTATTGATTAAATAATTACCTGATTTTTGGTAGATTTTTAAAAAGACGGTCCGTCAAAAAGTACTTACCTGCCCCCCCCCCCCAGTTTTGGCAGTACCTAATGTAATATCTCGATTGATGAGAGCACTACTTTCCCATGTATTACTTCCTATATTTTCAGTGATTTGTGTAGTATCGATTCCGTTGTCAGGAAACCATACTTCCAGATATTATTTCTTTCTTTGGGGCGGTAGTATATTATCTACACGGTCATCATGATACCATCCTCCGATATTAGCAAAAATAAGCAACCTGGGGTAGCATATGTTTGCTAATATTATATTATTAATTAGTTGCTTAAATAAACGGATGTGATGGATAAAAAGTTAATTGGAGAGTAAAATGATAATAATGATAATATAAAAATTGAAATACTGAAAGATCATTAGCTTAGACATAGACCAAAAAAACTGTGATGATTTTTTTCTGGAAATCGCTCCAGCCACGGCGTGAAGCCATTTTATGTAAGCAGTTAACAAGAACTAAAATTGATTATAAAAAAAATACCAAGACTAGATGTAAAAGAAAAAAATAGGCAGTAGTAATAGGGTTTCGCAAGCTTGGAAAGAAAATGGAAGAATAGGAAGCCGTATTATAATGACATATAAAAACAACGAATTGATGGGAACTTCTAAACTAACAAATCGAACGAATTGGAACAAGAAGCAAGAAATAGATGAGGCAATTCTAAAAAAAAATCCATAATAGTATTTTTTACAACCCAGGATTTAAAGTTAATAAGGGTACGTTAGTCCTCAGGATAACGGCGTAGTAATCGTTAGTAGCAGAAATTTGATACAATTTGATTATTTAAAGGGACGACTCAACAATAACTTGTTTCCATTGGACTTGAAGACGACCATATTGTAGTCAGCTGGAAAGCAGACCAGCGGAACAGAGTTCTACGGGTGAGCAGTTCTAAGAAAGAAGTTTTGTTCATGAAATCCGGGTTTGGATTTAGGAACAGATAGAGTGTGAGGGAAATTATTGATTGTGGTTTTAGCTAGACGAGTGTTTCTTTGAAAGTTGGGCGAGAAAGGGTCATAGATTGGAGTTCAGACGAGCACTCGCCATGAAAATAACGATTAAGCAGGTACAGGTTTACATGGTCTCTTCTGTATGAAAGAGGTTGCAGGGAGGAGAAAAAGGCATCGCCTAGCAGGTTTTGAATCCCATTTTGAACTCTGCTAAGGCAGGACGGGATACACGGATCAGCTCCTGTCAAGATGTGGCAACAGTACTCCATCCTATGACGTATTTGGTTCTTATACACGTAAAAAAATTGCAGCGGCAGTGAGATATCTATTGGAGCGGTATTTATTTTATTTTTTGAGACTAGTAATATTACGTATGGATGTGAAAGGAAGGGGGTTGCAGAGAAGAAATAAGGGTGGGGAAATCAAATTACAAATACCTTTCTTCACCTTATCAAAATCCTTAAGTGCGGCAGAGAATTTACAAGCCCGTATATATGACTACAATTAAATGCTATAAAGAGGATGATATAAACGACATATATTAACGCCAGCAAACTGGGCATTTTCTGTATATTATACGTACCCTGCGTATATAATACATATCCCCTGTATAATACGCGTGTACGATCGATTTTATGTAGTTATCACCTTCAACCGGATTTTTTTAATATTTAATATCGTCTTATGGTTAAAGATAAAAAATTAATTGAAAGATATCTTATATAGCTGAGTGTCACTACTTATCAAGTTTAAAAACCATCCGAGGGTAAGTGCTTATATAGTGTATAGATTGCCAAAAAATAGATGACGAATATTTTGGAGGGGATGGAATATAATGAATTGAATGAGTGAAATGTGTTTATGTTTCTGATTTTTTAGATGAGGATTCATAATTTGGATTATTTGGATTATTTGAACTAGTCTTTTTATTTTGAGTGTAAGGACCCGTGACATAGAGGATAATGTACTTGGTAAAATCCAGTTATAATAAAACTTGTTTCTGGAGGTTGTACATCCAATCCTCAGTTCGGGCAACACTTAAAACACAATTGCGAATTATTTAGGACTTCTACACAGTCATATCTGACCGATCCGTGGTTTAAATAAACGGTCCCGTTCGAAATTCCGTACTGATTACACGGATCGACAAGACGCTCTCGAAAAATTTAAAGGTGACATGATCAAAAACGTAGTGAGAATAATATTTCGAATTTTTTTTTTTTTTTTTCAAACTTAAATTTGAGAATTGTTGTTTAAAAGTTAAAAGTGAAAAAAAATATTTTAGTAATTTCAATGATTTTTATTTTATACTAGCAGGTCGCCTGACGTTGCCCGGTCGTAGAATACGCATAAATATTATATTTAATTAATGAATTCTTATTTATTATGAACAGAAATATCGTAAGTAGTATACGTAATGTTAAAGTGTTTAAAAAATGAAGTAAAAAAAAAATGAAAAGAAACTGAAACGTGTGCATGCGAGTATTATATTTTTTCTAAATCGTTCACTTTTTGTAAGTAAAAAATACTCGAGCTGAGATCGAAACCAAAGCCCAAAAACAGTAAGCCAAGTACGATAACCAGTAGGCCAACTTGAAACGATCTTTAAAAGGTGTTTTCAAAACGTACTTATCCTAAATTGTGAAACAGATGACAAACATATAAATATTCGATGATTCTCCACGTGCCTATTTTTCAATTTTAACTCGTTAGCAAACTTTTTTCGGAAGAAAACAGCTTAAAAATGTTCCACATGTCTGAATACCCTTTATACCAAATTTTAAGTTTGTAGATCAAAAATTCGTGAATATATAGGTTGAGAAGTGTCCTTACACACATATTCTTACTTTTATAGATATATAGATAGATAAGCAGTTTTTTATTCTACTATTTCATGGGCATATCTAATTGTTAAAAGCCCGTCCAAGAGTGGGTATTGCACCTAGCCTTTATTTTCCAAACATATACCGAGATGCAAAATTATTTTCTGTATTTTTCTGGTACTTTTTTTACAACCTATAATATTTCAGCTGTTGACAAATATTCCGGAATATAAAAAAAAGTAAACGGAGGAGAAAAAATAATAGCCTTAACAATAAAAAAAAGCTGGAAATAAATTCTGTCCTGATATATATATATATATATATATATATATATATATATATATATATATATATATATATATATATATATAATTTTTGTTTTGATCGAGGATATCCTTCGATGCAAAGATTGGGCCACTTATTTCGTAAATTATTCAAGATCGTGGCAGAAAGATTTATTTTTTGTATTAAAAAAAAATCTTTTTATTTTTTTCTAGTCGTCCAGTTTCGCATGCGCAGACGTGCCACAAAGGAGCCAGTATCGCAGCAATCAGGAAAATAAGATTAAAAATCACGTCTCGAGTCACGGAATTATTAATATGCTTAGCGGAATTGTTCCACAGTTGAACCAATTAATGGAATGCGATGAATTATGAATTTTACGCAGGGAAGAACTTGTCAAACGGAACAACAGAGAAAAACAATTAAAAATTAAACAATAAATAAAATACAAAAACAAAAGAAGGGAAATAAATTTCGAATGATAACCTTGAGAATTTTTTTCTCGAAAAAATTTGTTTTGATTATGTGGGGGTGATGGAGATCTATTTCAGAAATTATTTCTCAAAGAATCTTCTAAAATACTACCACGAAATGCATTACTATCAAGGGTTTTGAAAGATGGGGTTGCAAGCAACACCATAATTTATGGATTTGTGTCCGCGCTGAACACTATATATGCGGCAATAGTGGGTGAAGTTGGATGAAAATGGCGTTAAAACAGTATTTTTTATATAAAGGTAGAGTAAGGAGAAAATTGAAAATTCTTCATAAAGTTGAAACGTTAGAATCAGTACTAGATAGTTATGAAGCTTGTGTTCCTTCTGAACAAAATATATGTAGCCAGATTGATTGCAAATGTGCAAAATAGTGCTAAAACTGTATTTTTTAGAATAGGGTAAGGCTAGAGTTTAAAAAAAGTCAAAAATTCCATTAGAAGTTAAAAGATTAAAATTAGATCTACGTTTGTGGATATGAAGATATCTGAAGTAAAACGTAGCAAAGTTGGAAATCTTTATCTTCCATAGTATGTCTGGTAGGCATTAAAGTTCTCACCAGTAGGCATTGAAGTTCTCTCTTCTTTTATTTTACTTCAGTCGAAGTTCTCAGAAATCAAGGGCCCCCCTACCTGTGGGATAACACTTGAACTCTATATGAGATACATAGGTATTCGAATGTTCCATTTAAGTTTTTTATCTCTCAAATACTGAGTTAGTAACGAAATTGGGAACATAATTTTCTTCTCCCCAATTAACCATTTTCATATGTTATAGTATATGTTTGGTTTTAGTCTCTTAGTCTTACTGGACTCCAGGACAAGAATTTATCTAGTCTGGTGAAGTATCAAGCTTTGTGCTATTACCCGAGATAGCATCACCTGGAGCAGGTGCACCATTCCTCGTAAAAGCTAATGTAAGTTAGCCATAATGAGGAGATCTTATTTGGGCTGCGAATACAAAATGTGATTTGGAATATTTGGTCAGGGTTTACTTCCAGGGAAAAGTATCCTCATGCTAGGTTGTTCTGGCAAACCCCTGTACAGAGAAACCTTAGATACTCGAGGATAGTGTCTAGTAGACATTTCGCGATGTGAGATGCTTGCTGTGGGTAGACATGTGGTAGCGTCTCTATTTATCAAACTGGCTTGACCTAAACTGAAGAAGAAAACGGGGCAGCAGAATGGCATCTAGAATAAAACATCTGTACAATTAGATCAACTTTAAGAGTTTCGTAAACACGAAAACGTATGAGCGAAACGGAATTAGTAAGAAAAGAATGTGAAGCAATTTGCTTTGCCCCGCATGTATTAGAGAAATGTAACAGAGTTCTTGTCTTTTGTCTCGCCTTTTGCCAAAATCATGACGAGAGATTATCCGGGATATTACGTCTTGTCACGCTGTCGTATCGACTGAATCTGTTTATATTAGATGTAAATGAATATGGGCTGAAATGAGAAAAATTCAGCGTGTGCGGATGTATTCAAATCACTAGATATATTTCTGCACGAGTTTGGGGAGGTCTGTAGCGAACCACATAGTAATCATTACGCGAGTGACTACGTGTAAATAGAAAAAAAAAGCCTTAATCATATAACTGCTTCAACGTGTTAGCTGATTGGGTTCACTCGCCATTTTCAAAGCTCTATTCCTCGTTCTTCCGCCCTTCTAGGGGACGTGCAAGGTAAATTTTACGTAATATCTAATTGTTTAGTGCTGCAAAAGAATCAAGCATTAACGAGTACAAGCTATTGAGCAAGTGTATTGTTAATGTTTTGTGCGTGCGTACATATAGAACTAAAGGAAAGAAGATAGTTAAACATATGTTGCTACATCACAACTATTACAACCGTTACAACAAGACATCATTATCCATTGAGCCAACTATTTTAAAACTGCGAACAAGACGCTTAACTGTTTTTTGCTGATGGACAGATAACTAACCATCTGGTGAATATCAAAGAAGTCACCAAAACATGACACATGTAAATACATTGATAGGCATTACGAGAGATGGTTATATTTTTAGCAGCGAAAATTGACCTCACGTTTATATATATATATATATATATATATATATATATATATATATATATTGTTTTTCATTATTGCTGAAATATGAATAAACATACGTACGACATAAAGACACTTGATGACTCGTATTGATATTAAAAGTATATTTATGGTACATTAATACTGAAGTTTTGTAATGTTTAATTATCTCACAAACAACATTCATTCAGTTCTAAACAGTTCTGCATAAAAAGATCGGTTTGTACTCCTGTGAATCGTTTATTTTGGTGGATCAAAATAGTCACGTGTCTTTTTATGAATCGTCAGCTTTCATTGCTTGGCTTCAATTGAGGAGAGAGGAAGGGGGATAATCTTTGTTTACCATAATATTTACCTCCTTCCCTCCCACAGCGGGAAGATATGACAGAAGGTCGGAGGGTCAGTGCACAAGAAGCTGTGCACTCTGCTTCCACAAAAGGATGTTAGCAACCCCTTTCGTCATCCCTTGATAAACTAATCTCTTCTCAAAGAGAGAAGGTAAAGACTTAGAGGGGGAACTTCTAAAACTTCACAAAACCAACAGAACAGAATATCTGATATTGCAACGGCATACTTCGTCGGACTCCTTGCCGCCGACGTGCCCTTCATTGTTATGAAGCTCCTAAATTATGTTTCACGACTAATTTACCATAGTAGACAGAAAAGAGGATAATGGCTCTAAAAAAAGTTTATTTTTATAATGATGAAAAAGTGCAATCAGTGTCCTTTAAAAAAAAAAACATTTTTTCTACAATTTTAAAACGTTATCAAGCAGTTTGGCAACACAATAAAAACCAGAAGTTAGTAACACAACAATATAAAACAGTTTAGTTCAGCGAGCATATATTAGAGAAATGTAAATGGTCTGTCGTCTTCATCGCTTCTACAACTTGAGTTTGAGTTTTGCTTAACGGCATATCAATATCTCAGATCTATAAATGGTAAAATGTAAATCGTATGATTCAGCATTTCAAGAAATTTTAACTTGCTCTTTGGAGCTGTTTTTTCGATTCGTTTTCTTTTCTTAAAATCAGAAACTCACCAAAAGAACTACGTCGTCATTGCCGACATCTACAGTGCAACGAAACGGACTGCAATACAACACCATACGCCCAGTATCTAGACCGAAGCGATATTCACTTAGACACCGATTTATTCCGTACAAAATGGTAAAATTATATTTGTTTGTCCGACTTTACTATTTAATAATATTGTAGTTTGAAACGGCACAGTAAAGTTATGATAAAGTCTATCCATACATAATATATCCACTTTATTTATTTCTGGTTGAAAACCCAACAGTAAATAATCAATAAGAAAATTGTTAATAAAATCTTCAAAACGTCCAGGTGAGGAATGTGCTGTTCTGTTCACATCTGCATTTATATTTTTGTTGTTCATGATTTTGATATTTCTTCTTTGCTGAAATCGCAATAGCTAGGGGCTATGACCAGTGTTTGTTTTCCCGTGAAGAGTATGTGTTGTAGTTAGTAACATCATGATGTGAATAGCATCTTCTTTTTTATGGTAAGTTTTTTCCCTCATTAGCGAGAGTGCTTGCACTCTCGTTTATATAGGTAATACGAACAGATGTCCGCCTTCCATTAATATATCTTTATTAGTTGGACAACAAACTGAGATTGAGAATTTTAATATTATTGTATTAAAATTCTCAATTATTATTATTAAATATCCCAAACAAATGAACATCGAATAGCTTAGATTTTTTCTGGCATTACTGCTCAAGTAGTAGCAGTAGTAGTAGTAGTAGTAGTGGTGGTGGTGGTGGTGGTGGTGGTGGTGGTGTTTTTTGTTTTTGTTCTTTTTGGTCCCCCATCAAAGGAGGGTAGACCTGTAAATTCACCCTTGTACGTTCGTCCATTCGTCCGTTCGTCTGTTCGCACTTTCCGCAATAACGACGCCTTGGAATTTTTTGAAATTTTGCACAAACATTAAACATGATATGAGTAAATATGTAACAGAACGGATTTTCTGTGAAAACTCCGGTTGCCCCCTTCCCCCTAGGGGTGCCTTCCGGGTTAAAATGGCTAAAGTTGACACATTTGTGTTTATTAAAAAAAGTTGATGCCTTTGATTTTTATAAAACTTTCTGAACAGTTGTAAATAATTGATTTCTATATAATTTTGTTTGTCTATACTTCGCGATAACTCTTGGGTGTGCTTCAGGGGTTCTTTTAAGCCTTATAAAAACACTCCATTTTGGGGGCTATTTTACCATATTTGTCCAAAATTTTCTGTGTGTCTATTTAACAGTTTTGCATGGTGCTGAACTCAAATTTAAATGTGTTAAGGCCTTGGGGACTTTTGAGGCTAAATGGGGGGGTAAATGATGGACTTAGTCATTTTTTTTTCTTTTGCTTGGTGCAGAACTCAAATTTACATATGTTAAGGCCTAAAACTGCACCGTTTGTTCATTTTCACCAGGATTTGACGTCCCCTGGGGTCTTTGGGGGCTAAATGGAGGGAGGCAAATGCTGAACTTAGTCATTGTTTTTCATGCCTCGTTCACTGTGCACTTACGAGGGGCAATGCAAGCTTCACTTGTTGTTGTTGGAATAGGGGATCCGCGATATTTAAAAAATAAGTTAAAAATGTAATAAAACCGAATAGAAAACGAGTTGAAGCAATATGTCCACTAATTCAGTTGACTCGGCTTCCTCTAAAGTAGGAAGTGTCTTCGGAATATCAAATTCATACACGGTTCCCACTCGCGTGTTTATCCTGGCCAAGGAATATGACGACTTTATGTTTTATAGTGCAGGCGGGGAGGTATCAAGTCTTCCTGCATAAAACGCATGGTATTGCCAAATAATCACCAATTTAGTATTAATGGCTCAACATCGCGCTTAACTTCGGTGATTAAATAAGGATCAGTGCATTAATGTGATTATAACGTGTGATCTAGCAGCATGTAATTTATTAATATTTTAATTTATAATATAAATCTCATCTGTCTGTTTAAATGTATGTATGTATTATGTATGTATGCCTGATACTTTCGACAGGGGCGAGAGATTTTCACGTTTTGAAGCCCGACCTTTCGGACGACAAATATCGAAAAATTGGCTAAAAACATTAATTAACTGGGTCCTTTTTTACAAGGAGGTGTCGTTTTTTTTCGCCGATATTTCCGAAAGTCATCCCTCTTTTCGATTGACTAGCTTTAATTTAAACCTTCGCCATTTCCTGTTTGGTGATGGACGCGACGGCAAAGACGTCACTTTTTTACGTTCTTTTCCTCTTTCGCGGTACGGGTTCGAGTCTGCCTGCCTACAACAACTATCTTTCTTCTTTGTTTTTTGTTGTTTTTTTTTTGCTCAACACACCCTTCCAAACACCCGGGCAACGCCTGGCACCCAGGCTTCTTTATAATAAAACCGACAATACAAAGTACATTGTATTAGTGAAAGTTTCAAATATATTTAAGTCTTTTTTAAATGTTCCGAAGCGCAATTTTTAATTAATGAGGAAACTAATAAAAACATATTTCTTTCCGTAAAAATAAAATAAAATAAAATAAAATGGTATTATTTTCATCGAAATAAATTAAAATTATTAAAAAATTTAAATTCTGATATCCTGCGCCAAAAACTAAAAAATAAATAAATGGAAAAGTGGGAAAGTCTATTGCCAGGGGAGCCACCAAGCTAGATGTAACGATGCGATTGTTATGCAAGACAGATTATGCCTGGCAGGACCTGATCGAGAAAGGTACATGCACGTGCATGCATCGAGAAGTAAGCGGGATTGTAGGCGAGCAGCACGATTTCCTTGCTCATGTGTATGCACATATTTATTGTTCCTTAATTTTAATATGTTTACTGCTTATTGAGATGTTTGCAATCAAGTTAGTAGATCTACGGAAAAGCACATGAGACATAAAAACGCGTTTCCATAAACATATATAAATGTACGAAATTTATAATGTACATACGTTCCTTGTCTCCGGTAAATTATATATATATATATATATATATATATATATATATATATATATATATATATATATATATATATATATTTATATATATATGTATGTGTGTGTGCGTGTGTGTATATATATATATATATATATAATATACATGTATGTATATATATATATATGTATATATATATATATATATATATATATATATATATATATATATATAATTACTACAAATTTTTAAAAATATTTACAGACACTAGTTTAACCCTTTCGTTCAAGGTGTCACGGTTACAGCCAGCCGGCCGGTCGGGAGATTCGAACTCGGTCATGAAGCCATCTCTGACTCATTTAGCAAGGAACAAACCATATAGCCAACTTTAACTGCGAAAAATATCGTTGAAATTTAAATATTTATTATTAAAAGTTGAGACGTCAGTCCATAGTGATTTAATTATTATAAATATCATGATATGCGCACTCAAGCTTAAGCGACCGACTTTTATTTCAACTTTAAAGTGCTCAACAATAAGAACCGACTTCTTAAAGAGGCTGACATAATTATTACTATAATAATTTTTAAATAGCTACAGACACTAGTTTTTAATCCTTTCGGGAATCATCAGCTCAGGGTGTTACGATTACAGCCGGTTGTGAGATTCAAACCTGGCCACGAAGCCATCTCTGACTAATATATACATACATACATATATATATATATATATATATATATATATATATATATATATATATATATATATATGATGAAAAATATAGAAATCGTATTCCGACAAAATAGAGAAATAAAAATGATACAAACCGTATTATACGTTCATCAAAGGAAGTCTCGAAATAAAGACGAAACGTTGATTAACACATAATACGGTTTGTTCTTTTCTCTCTCTCTCCCTCTCTCTATTCTCTATCTATCTATCTATCTATCTATATATATATATATATATATATATATATATATATATATATATATATATATATAGCCATCTCTGACTTATATATATATATCGAATCTCGCTAGATTCAGCCACTCTGATGAGTTGTAGACAACGAAACACGCGTAAGTTGATAATTATATTTTAAAAACAATATATATGCCGAAATTTGTTAACGGGAAAATTATTCCCAACTCGCATTTAGGTAAATATGCATTTTCGTAAATAATTGAATTCATTCAAAACGTTTAGCAAAAACAAAAACTAATAACACACACACACATATATATATAATTTTTATTATTTACTTGAAACGTAAATATGCAAATTGAAATGGATTTGAAAAATAAATTATACATATAAATAATTTTCTCATAAAAAATATCAACTAGAAAACTTTTCATCATTAATATATAAAATTAACAAAGTTCCAGTTCAATGAAGGTTTTCTAGAGCTTTAAAATTTTCAAAAATCAGGTTTTCTCTGTTGGCAGTTTATTACATTTCAAAAGGAAAATTATATTACAATATTGTTTCGTTTGCAATTAACAAGTCAATAGAATTATGTTTTGTCGCATCTTTACTAGCTTACTTATTAGATAATTACTTAAAAACATAGGGGAAAACTTTGTTTTGAACAACATACCTGGTTCAAATTATCGACACACACCGCCAACATTTTTCTCTTAATGAAGTCTTTCCTACTCTGTTTATCTTAAATAATATGTTCATATCTAAGTTAACAATAATATTTTTAAATTTATTTTAAAGTTTTCAATTTTATATATATCATTTTATTTTATATCATTTTATTTTAATTTTATATCATACTAGCAGTTCATCCCGGCTTTGCACGGACATAACTTTATGTGCATATGTATATTGATATATTAAACAGTTCGACTCATTACCTGGTAACCTACATCTAAAATTTCAACTGTTTAAACCAAAAATTGGCGAAGGAGTTTGGTAGAGTCTACAAATATCAACACTGACCTCTTTCCAGCCAAATTTTCGCCCAAAAGCTGATTCAAAAGCTTGCTGCACGTCTGAATACCCTTTATGTAAAATTTCAAATGTTTAGACCCAACATTGGCCGAATAGTTTACTTGAAACCGCAAAGGTGAAATCTTTTGAAATGTGACCCCTTTGGCAACCCAATTTTCGGTAAAACAGTTAAAAGCGTGCACTATGTCTGAATACCTTTTATGTAAAGTTTCAAATGTTTAGGCAAAAAAAGAGTAATTTGCTAGAGGCCGTTGAAGTTAATGTTTTTAAATTTGATCCCAATTTTGATACCTTAAACTTTATTGTTTTGGCTCAAATCAAATTAAAAAGGTTGATCCATGTCCAAGTAACCTACATCTAAAATTTTAAATGTTTAGACCCAAAATTAGCGTAGGAGTTTGGTAGAATTTTCAAAGGTCAAATTGCGTAACTTTGACCTCTTGACAGCCAATTTTTTGGCAGAAAATCGATTAAAAAGATTTTCCTAAATCTCAATAACCTTTATATCAAATCTCGAGTCTGTAGACTGAAAATTGACAGAGTAGTTTGGTAGGGAAATGTACACACACAGACACACATAGAGACAATTTCACTTTTATAGACATACTAGCATTTCAGCCCGGCGTTGCCCGGGTGTTTGGATGTGACTCTTGAGCAAAAAGAAAAAGCAAAAAAAAAAGTGGTAGTAGGAAGGCAGGCTCGAACTCGTACCGCGAAGGAGGAAAAGAACGGGGGAAAAAACCTGACGTCTATGCTGTTACGACCACCGCCAAACCGGAAGTGACATTTTTTTAAATTAAGGCTAGACAATCGAAAGGGATGACTTTCAAAAATATCGGCGAAAAAAGCGACCCTCACCCCTGTAGAAAGGTTCCCAGTTGAAGGTGAAGATATTAATGTCTTTAGTCAATTCTTCGGTATTTGTCATCTGAAAGGTCGGACTTTAAAACGATACTGATCTTGGTAAAATCCGTGGCCTCTGTCAAGAGTTTTAGGCAGACATGCAAACATACATATATACATACATACATTTATATATTGGTAAATAAAAATTTTCGACCCAAACCGATTAAAAATCTTGCCCTATCTTTGAATACCCTTTTTGACAAATTTCAAATGTTTAGACCAGAAATTGTCTGAGTAATTTGGTAGAGACCGCAAAGGTCAATTTTTTTTAACTTTGACCCCTAATATGACCTCTGAACACTTATTTTTGGGGGCTCAAATAAAGTTATTAAGTTAGATCCATGTCCAAGGAACATATATCTAAAATTTCAAGTGTTTAGATCCAAAATTGTTGGAAGAGTTTGGTAGAGTTCTCAAAGGGAAAATCGTTGAACTTTGACCCCTTAACAGCCAAATTTCTGGCCGAAAACCGATGTCAAAGATTTTTCCAAATCTCAGTACCCTGTATATCTGTATACTTAAAATTGAGAGAGTTATTGCGTAGGGAAATATACACACTAATAAACACAGACACATAGACACACAGATACACAGACACGGTCACTTTTGTAGATATACTAGCATTTACGCCCGGCGTTGCCCGGGTTTTTGGAGGTGTATGTTGATAAAAAAAGCGGTCAATTGTTTTTAACTTTTACCCCTATTATTATCCCTTAACCTTTACTGTTTAGGGCTCAAATAAAGTTATTAAGTTAGATACATGTCCAAGGAATCTATATCTAACATTTCAAGTGTTTAGATCCAAAATTGTCAGAGTAGTTTGGTAGAGTTCTCAAAGGTCAAATCGTTGAACTTTGACCCCTTAACAGCCCAATTTCTGGCCGAAAACCGATGCCAAAAATTTTCCCAAATCTCAGTACCCTGTATATCGAATTTCGAGTCCGTAGACTGAATATTGGCAGCGTTATTGCCTAGGAAAATGTATACAGACAGACAGACAGATACGCAGAGACTTCACTTTTATAGATATATAGATAGATAGACTTTTAATTTTATCTCTTATATCCTACATTCGAGTTCTATTCTTAGTTATATTAATTGTCATATTTATTATTTATTCTTCCGTTAAAATACTTTTTGACGTTCAAATGTCTAACATTGGATTCGAAACTACATATGAGATTTGCTTGTATATATTTTACGAAGGATTGGTTTATATAATTAAAATTAATTAATTTAACAAATGTATTTGTTAACCTTAACACTAAATATAAGATTAATTGTTATGTTTATATATTTTAATTTTTTTCCAACGCTTTGTTTACGTTTAATTTGATTATTGGATATAGACTTTTTTACTATAAAATGTTAATCAACAGTTAAAGCGAAGCAATTATTTATTTATTCGTAGAATTATTTTTCTTATTAAGTTTATACTTTCCAATCGATATTACATCAGTTATATTCCTTAATGTTATACATCCCAGATTGTAGTCATTTTATTATCATTATTATCTTATACGCCTTATTATATTTACTTAATGTTCAACTCTGAATATTGCCTTACCGTAATATAGATTATATTAATCGAAATTTATTTAAAGGGTTAATATGCGTTGCTGAAGCAACGCATATTAACCCTTTAAATAAATTTCGATAGTTATTATGAGATTTATATTCAACCTCAGAAAAATATTTTCTGTTTACTTTCTATTGTACAGATTAGCACACATAAAAATAGCTCAGAAAATGTAGTGACGAGGAGGAACATTCTTATCTTGTTTAAATTACCTGTAGCATTGTTTAAATTACCTGTAGTGTTATCAAAGGTGCTGGAAGTGCTCCCCGTCGGTATCTATTCATTTCTGGGCACGTTCACCAATGTTTGCAGACACTACTTGTAAATGGTGATTCTCCAAATAGCGTTAGTAATGTTCTCCTTTATTTAGTCGAGATTGAAAGGATTATTTGCATAAACTTTTTGTTTTAAACTT
This sequence comes from Euprymna scolopes, assembly GCF_053919585.1. Classification (NCBI taxonomy): domain Eukaryota; kingdom Metazoa; phylum Mollusca; class Cephalopoda; order Sepiida; family Sepiolidae; genus Euprymna; species Euprymna scolopes. The sequence goes on along the minus strand of NC_136483.1, from coordinate 133,893,630 downwards.
CATCAAAGATAAAAATCACATGATGATAAGTCCGGGGAACGTGGTGGCCATAAACCTTTCCTTATTGTTCTTCCTTTCGTAAACGTGTCATGAACTCGTGTCAATGATCTGTGAGACGTGTGGCATGTAACGCTATCTTGTTGGAAAAAGAATTGCATTTTGTCTTGTGGTGTCAGTTGGTCTTTAAGAGAAAGATTAGAAAGATCGAGCTACTTTTAAGAGGGCCGCTTAATCTGAAACAAATTAATTAAAGATTAGATAGATCGGGCTACTTTTAAGTGAACCAGACGGTATTATAGATTCACATATACTCTCCACATGAATAGATCTATTTACACTGCCTGAATTACTTTGTCGCCAAATAGTCATACATTGTACAATAATTTAATATCCAAAATTAAAAATTGGTTTAGTACATCTATCTACATTGGTTAACCCTATTGTATCTTAATACTTTCCATTTTATCATTTCTACTTATTCCTTTAAATACAAACCTTACTCCTATTTCACTTTTGCTGCTTTTATAATTCGTCTTCTATTAAGACTTCTATGCGTATGTGTTATCAAATGTAATTTATACGTCTTAATGTTTACTTAACTATTAGTATGGTTAATGGTTACGTTTGATCCTAATGTAATATGCCTTGTTGCTTGCTTCATTTAATTATATAATTTTAATTTCTCGTACATTAACACGAGTATCATTTAAAAAATTCCTAAAATAAATTAATCTATTAATCTTTGATATGTATTATCAAGTTAACGAATGATTAAGTTAATATTGTTCTTCTCTAAATATCTGATAATTATTATGAGTTAATAGTGTTGTGATTTTCCATACAAATTAAATGATTTTGAACAAAAATTCATACTAACTACTAATTACTATTTTGTTACTGAAAATGTAGAAAAGTTTAAGTTAATTGTGTTTTCTTAAAAGATATGGTTATTATTTTAGTTCCCTGTTGTCATAATGTTCAATAAACATGTTAAACTTCCATACAATTAGACGATTTTTTATATCAATTATCCATAATAATTACTAATTACTATCTTGCGATGTAAAATGTGCATCTTAAAACCAGTTCCCTTTAATAAAAATGTTTAACTTTCATACAATTAAATAAATTCCTTTTTGTTGATGATTTAGTTGCAAACGAAACAATACTGTAATAAAATTTTCCTTCTATGCAATTAAATGATTTTTTTATCAGTTATTTATGCTAACTATTAATTACTATTTTATTACTGAAAATGTGCAAAAGTTCAAGTTAATTGTGTTTTCCTAAAATATGTGGTTATTATTTTGGTTGCATGACGTCATAATGTTCAATAAACATGTTCAACTTTCAGACAATTAAATAAATTCCTTTTTGTTGACTTTTGTAGTTAAAAACCAAACAATATTGTAATATAATTTTCCTTTTGAAACGCAATAAACTACAAACTGAGGAGACTTTATTTCAGAACTTTGAAACCTATTATATTAGACTATATATACGTATATATGTATGTATATATATGTATATATAGGTATGTATATATATGTATATATATATACATGTATGTATATATATATGGTATGTATATATATATGGTATGTAAATAAAATGCACATATGTATGTATGTATGTATGTATTTGTAAAGTTGCCCAAACAGTTCAACGAGTGGCTGTCTCTTCTACAAATTGTTTGCATTGGATTGTTTCTCGTTTAATCGTACCTGATCATTGAGTATTTATGACTTTTGGAACGCTCTTTCATGTGTATTTTACATGTATGTGTACGTGTGTATATGCATATGTATGTAGATGCGTATATGTGTGCCTCTATGTGTATATTTTTACATGTGTGTGTACATGCATATGTATGTTTGCGTACATCTGTATGTATGCATATATGTGTGCATGCATGTGTTTATTTCCATGTGTATATGGGGTAGAAACGGCTCCCGTGAGCTGTGGTGAAGGCAACCTTTCTAGGAGAAGCAAATCTCTGATTTAAAAAACCATAAGGTGGGAGACTAGTACCCGCATTAAGCTGGTCTGCAGTTTGACTTGTTGCTGGCCATATTGCTCTTGCTTGTTGCGGGATGTCAACATTTTGACTCGAGAGAGAGAGATTTACCTGTCGTATAAAACTAAAACATCATTTTTGTATCGATACTCCCTCAGGTATTTGTCTATAAAAATAGTCCTGTGGTGATGGAGAGTGGTGGCGCGTGTGGTCCTGAAATGATGGAGGCATGTAATAATTGATCTGCCATTATTATATGTATAAATGCAATGCATGTATGCATGTGTGTATGTATATGTGTATGTATGTCTTTATATATACATGTGTATGCATATGTATGTACATATATATGTATACGTGCATGTATATATGTATGTGTTCATATATGTATGTGTGTATATATTTTTATGTGTGTTTGTGTGTATATATATGTATGTGTATATATGTATTTGTATGTGTATATATGCATATATATGTATGTGTATGCATATGTAGGTAAATGCATGTGTATATATGTGCATATATGTGTACGTATTTGCATGTGTATATGTATGTATATGTGTGTTTGTATTTGTATATATGTGTATGTATGTGTATGTATGTCTATGTATGCATCTGTATGTATATGTATTATGTATGTATATATGTATACATCTGTGTAAGTTTATAGATTTATATGTGTGTATGTGCATGTATGCGTATATGTGTATGCATGCGTATATCTATATATATGTATGTGCACCAATGGCTCTTCAGTGTCTTGTCTGATTAAGCGTGTGATATCCCCGGGAGAACTAAAAAAAAGTCATTTTCGGGCTCATAGACTGAGGGAGAGACACTCGTCTGACAAGACATTGCAATCATCATGTATGTATGCATATGTCTGAATGAGTGTAGTGTATAGTAGACAGTTATTATGTAGATGACTACTTAATACGCAGGTCAGTTACATTGTAGATATGGCGAAATCACAGTGTTTATATAAGCACTATTATCTTCTGAAGAGTGCTCCAATTTTTACTTGAAGAGCGTTACATTTTTACTGATTGCATTTCACGATTTAACTTACTAGCAAATAATCTGTCTTGTCATGCATATTGTTGGTCGCTGAGCGTTTAGAAACATCGATCGCCTATATGGGAATTTGCTACGTGGTACAATTATTTGCATACTTACTTGTATAGTACTTATATAAAATGCGCAAACAAATGCACACACAATATATGTATGTATGTATATATATATATATATATATATATATATATACATGTATGTATATATATGTATGTATTTTTGTATATATATGTATTCATGTATATGTTTGTATGTATATATTTTTATATGTATGTATATATATGTATGTATATATGTATGTATATATATATTCATATATACATGTATGTATATACATGTATGTATGTATATATATATATGTATATATATATACACTTGAGGACAAAAAAATAGGCCTATCAAATTTTATACATAACCACTTATAAATGCCCAGAGACCACTCGAGGATAAGGGTTAAGAGTGTACAATAGTCAGTTGGACAATAAAGTAAATTTGTTAACAAGTGGAATGACTCATCAAGAACTTGTTTATGTTGGACTTAAAGACAGCCATATTGTAATCATCGGGAAAGACAAATCCACAGGCGTGCAGTTCTAAGAAAGAAGCTTTGTTCATGGAATCTACGTTTAGGCTTAGGCACAGATAAAGAGTGGGGGGAATTATTGATAGTGTTTTCAGCTAGACGAGTGTTTCTTGTGAAGGTTTGGCGAGGGGGGAACCATAAATTGAAGCTTAGTCCAACACTTTCCATGAAAATAACGATAAAGCAGAGACAAACTCGCAACATCTCTTCTGTGAGATAGAGGTTGCAACGAAGAGAAAAGGACATCTCCTACGAGGCAACAAAGTCTATTTTTAACTCTATTAAGGCAGGACAAGTCTTTCTAGCACCTCCTGCCAATA
>NC_136483.1:133867136-133884636 GCF_053919585.1 Euprymna scolopes | reverse complement strand
TTTTGCAGCTTCCGTTTATGCTACGCGCATGCACGTTGTAGCATAAATGACGGCTTCACCAAGCAAACTACGTTGGAGGGAGGGAATTTTTTTTCCAGGACATAGAATTTTCTAATTTTCAAAAATACATTATAGCACCTTTTGGGTGGAAAATTTAAAATTAGCTGAAAAAGAAATAAAATCAGAAAAGGAAAGCACTCCAAGTTGGAGTAGGGGGGTAATTTATCTGTTGCTCTCACATCACATCCGCCCCCCACGCTCGCGCCCCCAATGTACACAGTAAAATCTTCGGAAAATGTTAAATGGTGTTCTAATTGGTAAATGTCGGTGCGTTACTTACGGAAAAACGTTTAACTAAACTGCAAAAGCACCTATTAAGTCACATAAGTTCTATAATTGAATCTCCCCCGCAAAAAAAGAATGAAAAACATATAGATGTTTGGTGCTTATGTTTTTGTAAACCACATTAAAATCTACGCGAGACAAAAAAAAAAAGTCCCCCAATTTGTTGTACTTTTCTTTAACTGTAAGTCATTAAAAAAATGTCAGTCCGTAATTTTTTGATTGGTACGCCATGTGAGAAGGCAGTTTGCTAGGTGAAGCAAGCCGTCGTTCATGCTGTAGCGCACGCGCGTAGCATAAACGGAAGCTGCAAAATGGTGGAAAGTTATTCGTGGGTTCGGGGGTTAATACCATGCAAACGGTAAATTTGCCCCAAGTTTGACTATCAGATTCGTTGTCAGCGACCTCAATTACCTATAAAAAACAAATTAGAGTGGTCGGTGTTCTGTAGTGGCGTATCTGGATATTTACCGAAACTTCACCTAACAATGTAATAAAAATAATGGAAAAATTCTTCAGTAAAATAAAATATACTGAAAATCTTTAAATAGGAAATAAATATTTCTTTAAATAAATTAAATCGTAAGTAATGAAACACTGTTTTATTTCATATTAAAAAATAAATGGTTGTGTCCATTTTTTATAGTATTTAAATATGTATGCCCTGTCGGTGGGCATTAGAAGATGAATGCCTGTAAAAGAAGCAAAATAAAACGAACAAAACATAAGTAATAACTATGTAAACAACGTGAAGCTGTATAAATGTTACAAAATTACTCGCTTCGGCATTAAATAACACGAAAAAGGATTGATATGCCGTAAAACAAAAACAAAACAGAAAAAGACGTAAAATATGTTTTGACTGTATTTGCGAATGGTGACTTTGGTGATTTATTTAATAAAGTCATTCTTGACTTTTGTAACATGTATTTCTAAACATATTTTTTGTTGTGTAAGGCTCACTCAAAAGTAAATAAAAAAAAGATAAAGTGGCACAGTAAAAAAAAAACGTACTCGTAGCGTTAAATGTAAAAATATATTTATTACTGAATAAAATAGAATAAGCGTTCCTACAATAATAAACAGAAGACATCGTTAAAAATGTAAGTAAAATACTATACTATTTAAACTGGAACGATACCTTCTATGCATAACTCTTTAAAATAATCCGGAACCATAAATAGACAGTTATTATTATTTTATTTTTTTTCGGGAACTTTTGAGAAATAAAAGGGTTAATGATTTTTAACTGATAAAGATTGAACAATAAAGGGAGATAATTCACATTAATTAATGTTTGCGATGATAATGACGCGTTTCATTAATTAATGTTTGCGATGATGATGACGTGACATCGTACGGACAAGCAAATTAATATATAGATATATATTTATATATATTTATATATATATATATTTATATATATATATATTTATATATATATTTATATATATTTACATGTATATATATTTATATATATATATATATATAAATATATATACACACGAATGGCGTGCAATAAGTAATGCCCCTGACCCACTTCCAAGTGTCTGATCTAGCTGAAATTTTGCATGTGCATTGATTTAGGTCTCTGCGGGTTATGTGGAAAATTAAAGCTCTGAACTAATCGTGCTTTCTGTTTTACAGGTGTTTGAACTGAGTCAGGTGTGAAATGGAGTCTGTTGAATGTCGAGCAGTGATCCGGTTTTTGTATTTGAAAGGACGTACACCACTGGAGACTTTTGATGAAATTCCCCATCATATGACCTTGTAAAACGCTGGCATCGTGAATTCAAACGTGGCCGGAAGTCTGTGGAAACAGCTCCCAGACCTGGTCGCTCCCCTTCTGTCATTGATGAGGCATCTGTCCGTCAAGTTGATGCTGTCATTTTGGAAGATCGGCGCATTACTATTCGCCAAATAGCCCAAGATGTTAAGATTAGTCCAGGGTCTTTGGAAACTATCATTCATGCCATTTGCATATGCATAAGGTGTCTGCCAGATGGATTCCCAGGTTGCTCACACCATTCCAGAAGCGAGAACGCGTCGAGTGCTCGAGGATGAATTTGGAGATGTGCCAAGAAGATGAGTCAAAGTTTTTCAAAAACCTGATTACACAGGATGAAACCTGGGTCCATCACTATGATCTAGAGACCAAAGCCCAGTCAATGCAGTGGAAGCACTTGGATTCACCACCTTCAAAGAAGGCAAGGGTGCAGCCCTCCGCTGGCAAGGTCATGCTTACCGTCTTCTGGTACCAGCACGGAATAGTGATGAAAGATTTCCTGACAGAGGGTAACAAAATTACAGGAGCCTATTATGCTTCAATTTTAAGGAAATTAAGGGAAGCTATCAAAATCAAGAGGCGGGGCAAGATCAGCAAAGCTACCCTCCTCCTGCCGGACAATGATATATATTGAATCCCCGAAACGGTGTTTCACGGTAAACAACTGATGATCCCTTAAATTAACATTAGTACTATATTCAATTCAAGAGAGCGAGTTGATGCAGTGATTGCAGATGATTAAATGCCTTACTGACTATATAGTTCTCAAACGAATTATAAAAAATATAAAAATGAAATAAGTTTTTTATATAGTTTTAAACGTTCAAACCCCAACGACTATATATATATATATATATATATATATATATATATATATATATATACTAGCAGAAGTACCCGTCGTTGACTGGGTTCAAAACAGCCTACAGAAAATGGACTGTGATTGATGAAAGTATGATAGGTTATGAAAAGGAGGGGGTTGTAAAGACAGAGGTTTTTATACTCAGAAATTTTACCCTAAGCAAAATATAATGGAAGTAAAGATAATTTTCGCAAAAATATATTTTTTATATCAACTTTGTTTCCGTTCGTAGCCGAGAGTGACCAACAAAATGATCTTTCATTACAAAGAGAAAATGTTATATATATAATATAAATATACAATAAATGTTATCATAGTCAATAAAGTTACTTTTATGGTAGAAAAGTTCATTGGTTTGTATTTTTAAGTAGTTTGTAATTTTTTTTTTCTTTTAATTCACGAACTGGTTTTAAAAAATCAAAATTGCAGCGACTTTGAAATAGAGAGACCCGTTTTCAATTTGAAGGAGGGGCACCTGAGCATCTGTGTTAAGAATTTAAGGGAGTTTTGTCAACGTAATGAATATTTATAAACATATTTTAATGTTTTCCGTTATTTTGTGATTGAGGAATATTCGATTATGGCATGTGTAATTTATATAAAAATTCATTTAATTAGTTATCGCCTCAAATTTCGTTTTAATTTCGGTTCGCTGAAATTATTTCAAGTAAAGAGCATTAAAAACTATTTCAAAACAAAAAAAACATGAACTGAACTTTTATTGACTATGGTAACATTTATTTCTTGTATATTTATTTTTTCGGGTAGTCGTTTGTTTGCTTTTCTGCTAAACACTCTTACTAGGCGCGAACGGACACCCAATCATTTTCTTATACCATATTTCTTCAAACTGAAACATAATTATCAAAGTATACTTACGCAAATAGATAAGAAAAGTCTTTTATTCAGCAAGTAAAAAGATTTGAGCATTTGAATTATAAATATCATTGTTCATGTCTCGGGCAAAATTATGGTATTTTAATATATTATGCGGTTTTAGTGACCTTACAAAAGACTTTACATCCTTAACGATGGTGGAGCAGACTAGAACAAAATCTATCAATCGCCATCGAAGTACAAGACCAGTTAACTGAAAAATTGACGCCACGTATATTAGGCAAACAAGCAACATCTGTCAAGCAATCAGACTATCGATAATAAATGGCAGCTTTTTGAGAAATAGATGATTTTTTTTTTTAAATATATCGACAAAAAAAAATAACATAAACAATTTATTATTAAATCAAATATTATTACATATTAATTATAAAAAAGTCAGATTAATCCAAAAAGAAAAGCTGTATGTTATTTCTGCGCTAACAGATAAACATCGGGTTTATCACGGATGCCGAAGACCAATATCTGTTTATTATTTTTATTGTGAATTATTTAAAAACAGTTTTATATATATATATATATATATATATATATATATTCTAATAAAAATAAACAGTATACATACGCATACATATATACATATATATATATATATATATATATATATTTAAAACAGTTATTTAAAAAGTTTTATATATATATATAAATCAGTTTTATATATATATAAACAGTTTTATATATATAACAGTTTTATATATAACAGTTTTTATATATATATAAAAAACAGTTTATATATAAAAAACAGTTACATACATACAGACTGAGGGATATAAGTAGGTTGTCGTTTGCTGTCTTCTCTTGAAAAAGAACTAATAAGTCTGAAATATATTGAGATTTATAACACCATTGGATACAACAGAAAAAAAATAACTGTTGTTTAGAGTTGAAATAATTTTACTCTATATAAAAAAAAATCTCGCATTGTTCTTGGCTTTAATTTTACCTTATAATTTTCTTCAACAATGCTTCAAGCAAACGACAACCTACTTATATCCCTCAGTCTCGGCCAGACAGAGTTTGCACTCATGAAGAACACTCTTCCGCTGTCTTCTCTTGAAAAAGAACTAATAAGTCTGAAATATATTGAGATTTAAAACACCATTGGATACAAAAGAGAAAAAAAAATTACTGTTGTTTAGAGTTGAAATTATTTTACTCTATATAAAAAAAAATCTCGCATTGTTCTTGGCTTTCATTTTACCTTATAATATATATATATATATATATATATATATATATATATATATATATATATAGTATAATCTATCTATATATATATAGTATAGAGTATATCGTATGTATAGTATATATAGCATATTATAGTATATATAGTATGTATAAATAGTACATATAGCGTATATATATAATATATATATATATATACTATAGAGTATATTGTATGTATAGTATATATAGTATATATATATATATACTATGTATATTCATAGTATATATATATTATATATATATATACACTTGTGCCCGATATTATTCATACCCCCCCCCTTGAAAATTGAGTTTATTAGGTGTAACTTTGTAAGAATTTATTGTTTACGTCCATATTGATACATATTCTTAATAAACCTCTTCTGATCATTTTCGTCATTTTAAAATCTCGGGATACTTGTAATAAAAGAAATATACAGCTATTTATAAAATCTGCAATGTTCAAAAATAATCATACCCCCTTATTTTTTCAGTATTAATCGAGTTTCTGACTGTTTGTTTCCTGTTTGATTCTTATTTTGAATGCTTTTATACAACCTTTGATTAATTTCATTTCGTGTTTTTGCATTTTTCAGAAATTAAAATGATATCAACTGAAAACCAATAAAAGAATAAAAATTATTAGAATGGGGAAGAAAAAAGAGCTTAGTAATGATCTTAGGACTAAAATTGTGAATTCACATAAGGATGGTTTAGGTTACAAGTCAATTTCCAAGAAATTTGAGGTTCCTACAGCAACAGTACAGAGCATCATCAAAAAATTTCAGAGCCACCACACAACAAACAACTTGATTGGTAGAGGAAGGAAAAGGAAACTGTCTGCTAGAGCCACCAGGAATATTGTAAGAAGTGTTAATGCAAATCCAACCACCACTACTGAGGACATTTTAGAAAATCTGGAGTCTTCTGGCATAAAAATATCAAGGCAAACATTGCAAAGGACTCTGCATGAAAATGGTCTGAAAGGAAGAAGACCAAGAAGGACTCCATTGCACACCGGAAAACACCTTCCAGCACGTCTAAAGTTTGCTAGGACCCATGTGAATTCTCCAGAGTCCGTTTTCTCAAGTATTTTGTGGACTGACGAAACAAAAATTGAATTGTTTGGCCATATGGATGCTTCTTACGTTTGGAGGAAGAAAGGAGAAGCTTACAACCCAAAGAACACCATACCCACGGTGAAACATGGTGGTGGTAGCCTAATGTTTTGGGGCTCCTTTTTGGCTAGTGGTCCAGGTAGTTTGGTCAAGATAGATGGAACCATGAAGAAGGAGCAATATTTGGAGATACTCCAGAAAAACATTAGACAGGATGCGGAGAAGCTCCATTTAGGACCAAACTGGATCCTTCAACAGGATAATGATCCAAAACATACTGCCAAAATAGTCAAGAAATGGTTTGAGGATAATCAAATTAATGTTTTGGAATGGCCTAGCCAGAGTCCCGACCTGAACCCTATCGAAAACCTCTGGCACATATTGAAAACTGAGGTTAAAAAGCGGAAACCTAGAAATTTGAGGGAATTCCGAGAACTACTGCATTGAAGAATGGTCAAAAATCAGTGTTGATGCTTGTAAAAACCTTGTTGATAAATATCCAAAACGGTTACAGGCAGTTATTAAGAATAAAGGGCATGCTATTGACTATTAGTAAGAGAGGTATGAATAATTTTGAACTAGTGCCATTATTGTTTTTCTTTGTATAATGTTTCAAACTTGCATAATTTATTTATTTGTTGAGTTTAAATTAAATGCTTATGCTTGATTTATTGTTTGAAATCCCTTTAATATTGTCTACCTTCTGGTTTGAGCAATATTCTTATAGAAATCTCAAAGATCCGAGGGGTATGAATAATATCGGGCACAAGTGTATATATATAGAGAGAGAGAGTATTGTATGTATAGTATATATAGCATTTTCTAGTATATATATTGTATATATATAATACATATAGCGTATATATAGTATATATATATATATATATATATATACTATACATGTATATATACATATACTATATACTTTCTTCATGTGAACCGCGATTGGTCCCCAACTAGAACAGGAAATACATCGATTTAATTGAAAAAAATGTACGATTCCACCGATTTCAATGACAATAAACCATATCTGAGTGTGTTCGATCGCGGATGTGGGAGTTAAAGATACAAATATTTATTTCCAAACTATATATACATATTTTAAAGGCCTACCAGTGGTTTCATTATGTTAAATCAACCATAAGAGGTTTAATAGAATCAACGCAAATTCATCAGCGACTTTGAAAAGGCGAAACAACGCAAAGTAGCTGACAGATTTGCGTAGATTCCATTCAGCTTTTGTAGTTGATTCAACGCAATGGACCCCCTGGTCCGCCTTTGAAATATGTATATATAGTTTTAACACACGCGCGCACACACACACACACACACACACACACACACACACACACATATATATATATATATATATATATATATATATATATAAAGCTGAACGTCTGTGTGTGTGTCTGGTCACGAATAGGCTCCTATATCGTTGAATATTATAGAAAACTCATCACATATAATGATAGAAGATGTATCGAGACACAGGAATGGGTATGTTTGATTTGGCATAATGATGATTCATTAACATTGTGGGGTCTTCGTACGCGCCTGGTCCACAAAGTATGGAAATAAAAAATTAAAAAATTAAAAAATATATTTACAAGTGTATTTGATATAGATGTACATAATAATACTTTGATAAGTATGTTTTAACTTCAATAGGGATACTATAATAAAATTGTGGGGTCTGCGTTCGCGCCTGACCTCGATAGAATGGAAATAGGCACAAACTTTGATAAAGACTTTTCATATCTATCTGCGTTAGTATACTTCGATAATTCTGTTTCCGTTTGAAGAAATATGGTATAATAAAATTATGGGATGTTCGTTCGCGCCTGACCTCCATAGAATGGAAATATGTCACAAATTTTATCAAAGGATTTTAATATAGATCCACAGAATATTGTTTCAGTGTGAACAGATACGGTATAATAAATTATGGGGTTTATCTTTTTTATTTTTACTTTCATCATATTTTGCTTTGGTTTTGATACCCCCAAATTCGAAGCTATCTCTTTACAACCCTTCCTTTTCATAACTTATCATACTTTCATAAATCAGAGTCCATTTTATGTACGCTGTTTTTGAACCCAGTCAACAACGGGTACTTTTGCTAGTATATATATATATATATATATATATATATATATATATATATTTCTGTGGAAATATACTTTATTTCCTTATAACATATACTAATCCTTATTTACGAAGCTCAGTTTAAGTACAGAGCAATATAGTGAATGAATGACAAAAAAAACTATATTCCAAAGTTCATGATGTTGACCATCTTATAATTTATTCCTTTAACTCAGTTGACATTTACAATTCTCGACAGTATCTGTTTCGTATCACAAAATCATCACGTAATCATATCTATATATATATATATATAGAGAGAGAGAGAGAGAGAGAGAGAGAGGGAGAGAGAGAGAGCAAATTATAGTGATTCAATGAAATTTTTAAAAAATTTATTGAAATCAAAGATTTTTTTATTATTCTAAGTAAGACAAAGAATACTTTAGAAATTTTATCTCCTTATTTTATAGGGTTTCGATTTCGCTGCTTACCATCTCTTCAGAGGAGAAAATATTAGCAAATATATATAATGATAATACACCCTATTTGCTAAAGTCAGTTAGACATGGAAAATCATAATCAAAAATTGATTAAATAGAACTCACATAGTAGGGGAAATTGAAGAAAAGGATATAAAGGTTTAGTTCCAAATTGAGCGGTAAAATCCAAGGTGACTGTCCTTTAAAGCAGTGAGGTAATGAGATCCAAGCTGTATAATGGGTAATCCGTATCACAGAGTAGAAATCTAAGTTGGGCATATTTCTGGAGTAATTCTTCTTTATGGGCCGGTGAAAAGTTTTTTACGGTCTGATGGGAACTTTTTATTTAAAACCACAGTATTACTGGAATTAAACGTTAGTGAGATAGAATAGGTAGAAAGGAATAGTGGAGGGGATAGAAATGTTAAATGAAGAGATGGATGGGGAGATAACACATATATATATATATATATATATATATATATATATATATATATATATATATATATATATATATGCATACATATATAGCAGAAAGTGACCTCTATAGACGAAGTTCAAACAAGCTATAAAAAGCTATAAAAAGGTTGAGTAACCGCTTTAGTAGGTCAGGTTAAGCTTGGGTATAGGGAAAGGGAGGAAAAAGAAAAAGAAGCAGAGAAAATAAAATGAAAGAAAGGAAGGGGAAAAAGAAGCAAAATAAACTCTGCATTTTTCTAGCTGAAATCAACCTTTTAACTAATTAACCTAATTACATCTTAAATTCTTTACTCTATTTAAATCTAATAAATCCAGTCAACTCAAACCATTAATACATAAGGTGCTATTTTGATTTAAAATTTAAACATTACACGTCAGAATTTTTTAAAATTCATTGAATGACTAAAATTTGATTATATATATATATATATATATATATATATATATATATATATATATATATATATATTAGGAAGTGTGATCCGACGTTGCCCGGGATTGAATTATGATTAACGAATATTTCACACTCCTATATATTTATTGTCATCGAAATCCGTGAAATCGCCCGGGGGGGGGGGGAGCTTCCCATGCCTCCATGCAGTAACTTAGTTCAAAATATATGTTATTCTACATTGCACTTTAGAGAACCTACTGTTTCTTTTATAAAATTATTTTATATAAACTTCTTTCCAGTTAACGAAAAAAAACATTAAGAAATTTACGTTCGGGGTTTGAAGCTACAGACTACGTCATGCAAAAAAAATTCAAGTCTTATAAAATTCTTTGCAGTTATTCAAAAAATTAAGAAATTTACGTGCAAAGTTTTAGCCTTCAGACCACGTCATTAAACAAAAACAAACAAAAAACACACGTTATCAATTTACCCGCAGTAGAATTTTCACGGCCTGTTGTTTCATCATTGTTGCTAAGCGACGACTTTGAAAAATGGTCTTGACGATGATAGATAAATTAAAATAACGATTTCGATTATCGATTATCGGTAATTATCGGGAGTATTCTAAGACTAAACTTAATAGTATCACTCCCAAACTTATACACTAAAGTTCTGTAAATTTTGAAGAACATTTGTTCAGCCGTTTCGGAGGCTATAAAGAACGGACTCACACACACAGTCAAAGTTGCATTTATATAATTGTAGATAGATAGATAGATAGATAGATAGATAGATAGATAGATATTTGTGTGTTGTGTGAATATTAAAACGAACGTTATTGAACATCAGGAATGACTTCTGTTTAATAAGTCTTGATTCTTTTTATTTTTTCGATTTTTCGGATGATACGAGAGTAGTGCCACAAGTAAAGCCGCCAATGTTTTCACTAAAAATGTTGAAGAGCTACGAACACGGAATGGTACCATAACGAACCACTATTTGTGCAACAAAATTTATTTTCTACATAGTCACCACAATTGTCAATGGATTTTGCCAAGAATCCAATGATGCATTGCTGGTTCTGATTGAGGCTACTGAAAGAGAAGATCTGTTTACTGAAAAATTAGGTCACGTGCTCGTAGAGGCATGTAGGCAATAGGTGATCGCTTTTCTGTTTGAACGTATTTTCTTTTCCTAAAAAGTAATACCAATTCTCTATTTGGATACGTGCCTTACGGAAGAAGAATTTTAATCGAACAAAACATAGCAAAGTAAGTGACGTTATTTTTTCTAATTACAAGCGTATTTAATTAAGACTGTACTAAAGTAATTTTCCTGACTTTTGATAACATTGTGTAGATAAATTAAAGAAACTTATTTTTAAATAAATTTATTCTTATGGATAATAAAGCAAATATTATGTTGAATTTTAACAAAACATTTTTGCATGAGAATGTTTTCAGCTACAAATGAGTAATGTACGAGGTGCCTTTAAAAAGTTTGTAGACTTTTTGGTAAAAACATATAAAATTGACTGTAGACTCTTGAAAATTCAATGGGTTATTGTTATGCATCTTATGACATGACTCACCAATATTTAGTATTTCAGGTTCAAATGAACAGCTACAGCAGGAATTGAAAAACACCCTACTAAGTCTGATTGTCAAAGCTGGTGAATTTCAAAAACACAATCTGAACGTAACGACATTTTAGAAGAACGATAAACAATGACATCCTGTTTTAAACTTGGGAAAATGCCACAGAAGCGTATAGAATGCTTTATGCTGTTTTGGACATTCTTGCATGAATCGAGCATCAGGTTTTGAGTGGCATAAGATATTCAACGATAGCAGGGAGTCTGAGAGGAATAATGAAAAGTGTGGGAAGAGTAAGGAAGTCAGAACACCAATGTTGATTGGCCAAATAAAAAATTTCATGGATAATGGTCGTCGTATGTCTACAGAGACAATAAGTGCACAGTTTGATGTCAGTGTGGGAAGGGTACACACAATTATTTGCGAGGAACTGAAAATGCGGAAGATTTGCGCGAAGTTTGTCCCAAGGGTGATTCATATTTGTCACAGGTTTGACTAAGATGTGCATCAAGACAGTTCCTCTCCTTCCCTATAGTTCTTACCTTGCTCCCTGAACTTCTTGCTTATTCCCTAAGCTCTAGCAAAACCTTAGAGGTTGCCGTTATGATACAATTGATAAGATGAAATAATGAAATGTGACAAGGGTTATTAACACGCTCACACAAGACGGCTTCCATGGGGCCTCCCAGAAGTTGTGGAAACGGTACAGCAAGTGTATTGCAGCCGGATGTAATTACTTCAAAGTGCACAGTTTGATGCAATTGTGCACACAATTATTCGTGATGGGGAAGATGTGCGTGAAGTTTGTCCACGCGTGCTCAGAGAGGCTCAGAAAAAAAGACGTCGTCATGATAGCAGGGAGATGATAGAGCTGATCAATTCAGACGCAGCAGTTCTTGATGCTCCGGTGGCCTGCGATAAAAGCTGCTATGACCCAGCCACCAAAAGACAGAGTTCGCAGTTGAAGCATGTTGGCTTTCCAAGACCCAAAATGGTCAGACAGAGAAAATCCACTCAGAATCTTATGATGATCCCTTGGACAGCATGGGAGTGATCTAAATGCACTGGGTTCCCACTGGACAGACAGTCAACAAAGAACAATATGTTGTGGTTTTAAGGGTGTTCATGAAGAGACATTGAAATCTATGATAAACCATGATGTCTGTTTTTCAACGCAGTGACAACGCACAATTTTTAAAAAAATTATTTCTTGTTTTTCTTTTTTTGTGTGAATAAAATTAAATTTGAGTAAAAATCTTGTTAGTTATTTTTCTTTTTCAATACATTTATAAAATTTTTCTTTTTAATTTATTATCGAAAATCTAACTGATCGACATATCTTGCTTGCATAAGTGATGTTTTATTTTTCAGTTAACATGCCTAATCTTTCGATGGCCTCATTCTGACGAATTCTACGCCCGGGGTTGCTTTGTAAAGTCTCACACAGTCAATATCTTCAACAGAAAATAAAACTCTCAGGTCATGAATGCATAATAACGACTTTTCTAAAACAGAAATTAAGTCTCATTTAATAAATACGAACTAAATTTCTGTTTTCAGAATATTTTAAAGGGTTTGTAATAATATAAGCACAATTTTTTATTTTGAAATTCGAATATTTTAAATTAGCATTCAATTAATTTCTATAACGGCTATCAACAACAATTAAACCCTTCCTTCTCAGGTAATATGAATACATTGTGGACATTGCCAAGGCTGTTGCAAAGAAGATTGGCTCTCTTGGCCGTACTAGAAAGTTATTCACGCTAGAGAGCATCTCATATTTTTACAAAGCCACAATTCGCCCATGAATGGAGTATTGTTGCCACATCTGGGTTGGTGCATCTACCAATAGTCTCTTGATCTTAGATACGGTCCACAAGAGAGTCTCAAATCTAATAGGCCCTTCACAGTCGAGCACGCTTCAACCTCTGTCCCATGGTCGCAATATCGCATCCTTGTGCCTGTATTACAAGTACTTTAATGGAATATGCTCTGATGAACTCATAGTACTTGTGTCCCCTCGATGTACATACGTGCGACTCAAACGACTAATAGCAAATCTCCCCCCCCCCGACTTTAGTGTTGCGGCGTCTAGATGCTTCTATATAAGATGAAATAATTGTAAAGGAGTAAATTTTTAAAGGCAATGTTCTTTTAATCTTTATTCATACAATCATTTAAGGTTTGTAGTGTCGAAAACTTTCAATATTTTAACATTGTTATTTTCAATGCTAGAAATAACTTTATAGTGGACAAGTTTCAGAGTTTTAACAACTACATTCTTTTTTATGCTATGGCATTTTTAAGCTATTCATGGATTTTCTTATGATTTATTTTTAGTTAAAAAGTCGCTTTTACTTTTGTTCCCCGATCCTAGTTCAGGCTGGAAATTGAACATGGCGATTTATTTTCCGTGCATAGATCCAATACGCCAAACGGACCTTCCTCAAACGGAATAATATTATTATTGATGTTATTATTATCTTACTCACTAGGAGTTGTCACACAAGCCATCATCAAAGATTTCTCTTTGAGAACAATTTGTAGTGTTCCCTTGAGCTTGAGTGACAATAAGTCTCATAAGATTCCCAGTACGCACACTCTCTCGATAAACTTTGAAGATTAGTTTGCGTTTTCGCAACAGCCGTTTACCATTAATTTCTCGTTCGTAGTGACCATTGATCTTCACTAGAATTTGGATGGTAATAAGCCTCCGCACCCATTGATTGTAGGTTTGTTAGTACTTCTTTCTTTGGTCTTCTTGACCATCCTCCTATTTGTTGTAGCACAAGTTTATGATGATGTAACAAAAAGGGGGGGTGAGGACACAGAGAGGTTAACTTACTATTATACATTCATACAGTTTCAGTTTTCATGATCACATATGATATTTTTTGTGTTTTACCTCTGTAGTAGTTTCTATATACCCGACCAGCGCCAATATTATCTAAATATTACTTTACTTGTCCGACGTCCGGTGTCACTAAAAAACATCATCAGCGAAAGCATTAATTAATGAGAAACAGATTACATTCATTTATAGTCGCTATTTGTCAGCTACACATCATCAAAACACAAAAATTTTCAAAACAAAAAACATGGCTGTCTGTTTACAGTTTCAAATTAACTATTCAATTTATAAATTTAAAAAGGTCATATTAAGATGAGATGGTATATTATTTTTGATTATAGTTTGTTTTTTTAATTTGAATTCAATTGAGACATCTGTTCCTTTATAATTTATATTAAATATTATTCAGAAACAAAAATGTGTTGCGTGTTGAATTTTCATTGAAAAAAAATGAAAATTTTTAAAATTCCTTTTTGGTTTAAAAGATTAAAAACGAATTTACTAACAATATGCTTTAAATTCGTCGTTGTTTTGTTTTATTTTTTATTCATTTTATGGATTAATGTGTTTTAAAAATTTTCAAATACCGTGGAAATTCCACGGGTTCTGCTGGTTATTATTATTATTATTATTATTATTATTATTATTATTATTATTATTATTATTATTAATGTGCTCCTGGTTTGAAACCGGGATTAAGGGAAATCTCTGGAAATGAATCCCACCCCTTTCCAGAGAGACGTAGATAAACGAAATTTGAATTATTATTATTATTATTATTATTATTATTATTATTTAGTAGAAGTAGTTATAGTTGTTATAGTTATTATTATTATTATTATTATTATTATTATTATTATTATTATTATTATTCTTATTATTATTATTATTATTTAGTAGAAGTAGTTATAGTTGTTATAGTTGTAATAGAGTTCAGGCGTTGTCATGTTTAATTGTCGTCAGAAATGCACGCGAATTAGATAAACTGAATCTGCTAACAAAGTAGAATAAACTTGTAAGGCCTAATCTGGAAGCCTAATTGGAATAGCCATCAGAAAGCGACCGAAGAATCTAATCGAAAAAAACCGTGGCAGATGGTTGTTTCTTTGCAGGAGCGCATGCGTCTGCCAAATATCTCCACATCAGGATCGAATGGAAATGATCGAAACACGACAGACTTGATCCGCCATTGCTGACGAAAACGCTATGGCGGCTTCAACCCGAACAAGACAAAACAAGGCGAAATGAAACGAAGTAGCAACGAAATAAAAACGACTCACAATGGACAAGATAAAACTCGAAAAGTTATTTCTGATATCTACGATCGTTCCTTCGTTGTATGTTTTTGTTACATTTATTCATTCGTGTCTTAATTTATTTATTCATTTTTCTAAAGTAAGCAGTCATGGATTCTCATCTCGATTCGTGATTTGTGAAGGAGAAGCACGCCACTGCGATATAGCTATCCCCGTTTCATCGCACATACAGAACAAGCCAAATCTCACTGGATGAAGATTAACTATGTGCAGAGATTATTAATGTCGCAACAAACACATGTTAGTCTAAGCTTCATAGATAGCATGGAGACGAAGAAAATATCTATACATTGATAATTGTCGAAAAAGTCAGCGTTTAGGATATATATATATATATATATATATATATATATATATATATATATATATATATATATGCATGTGTGTTTATTGCTATATATATATATACTATACATAATATATATAATATACATATAATGTATATTATACATAATATATAATATATGTATATTATATAATATATATTATATATAATACATAATATATATATATATAATATATCTACAATATAAAGCTAGTGTGTGTGTGTGTGTGTGTGGGGGGGGGGGTCACAAATAGGCTCCTATATGGTTGACTATTTTAAAAAACTGATTACATAATTACATAATGATAGAAGATGTATCAAGACACAGGAATGGGTATGTTTGATCTGGCAGAACTGTGGTTCTTTAAAATTGTGGGGTCTGTGTTAGCGCCTGGTCCACAAAGTATGGAAATAAAATATTTTAAAAAAACGTTTACAAGTGTTTTTGATATAGATGTACATCAGAATACTTTGATAAGTATTTTTTAACTTAAATAGAGATGGTATAATAAAATTGTGGGATCTGCGTTCGCGCCTGGCCTCCATAGAATGGAAATAAGCACAAACTTTAATAATGACTTTTCATATCTATCTGCGTAAGTATACTCTGATAATTATGTTTCAGTTTGAAGAAATATGGTATAATAAAATTATTGGTTGTTCGTTCCCACCTGACCTCCATAGAATGGAAATATGTCACAAAGTTTAACAAGGTTTTTTAATATAGATCCACAGAATAGTGTGATAAGTGTTTCAGTGTGAACAGGTATGGAATAATAAATTATGGGGTGTATCTATTTTATTTTTACTTTTATCATAGTTTGCTTTGGTTTTGATACCCCCAAATTCAACCCGAATTTACAACTCTTCCTTTTCATAACCCATCATACTTTCATAAATCAGAATCCATTTTCTGTAGGCTGTTTTTGAACCCAGTCACCGACGGGTACTTTTGCTAGTATATATATAATAGAATACATATATGATACATAATATATAAAATATATTAGTTGCCTGGCAAGGCCACAGGGGAGACAACAAGCAAAAAGCCCTAAGCAAAATTCAGCCCTAAGCAGTAAAACTAAATCTGAATGTCACTATATGTACAAATGTGAGGAAATTTGAGCATATTTTATTGGTTTGAAAATATAGATTCTTTTTAATAAATTGTCATAAAAGTTTAGCCATAGTATAATGTTATAATCTTCAAAAAGACTGCAAATTTTCATGTAGTTTCGTCCCATAGAACCAAAGATATGAACCTTCCAATATTCTATTTGGTTTCGTATATATATATATATATATATATATATATATATATATATATATATATATATATATATATATAAATATATATGTATGTTTGTGTGTGTGTTATTTGTTTTTGCGATACGTTTTGAATGAATTCAATTAACGAAAATGCATTTTTACCTAAATGCGAGTTGGGAATAATTTTCCCTTTAACCAATTTGGTACCCCCACATGGGGAGCGGCATATATATTATTTTTAAAATATAATTATCTACTGACACCTGTTCCGTCGTCTACGACTCATCAGAGTGGCTTAATCTAGCGAGATTCGAAATCGGGACCCCATGGTAAGTAGCCTAAACCTTTACCCCTCGTCCACCTCGCTGACTGTTCGGATATATCGCGATTTACGTGTATGTTTTTGTTTTTGCGATACGTCTTCAATGAATTCAATTATTTACGAAAGTGTATTTTTACCTAAATTCGAGTTGGGAATAATTTTCCCTT